>NW_003101640.1:21735-30934 GCF_000003855.2 Blastomyces gilchristii SLH14081 | reverse complement strand
CAGCTGTTTTACTCTTTCTTCAACTGCTTTTCATCAGCTTTTTCAAAGTTATACTGATTAGAGAGAAGAGAATTTTCACTTCTTTGTTTTTCACTCAGTTCAATATCAAAGTGAATGATCTCATGATCTGATTCTGGGCTTTCATTTGAATTAATAAATCAGTTTATAAGTCTTTTTTCAATTAGATTTTATAACATGAAAAGTTAGATCTATAATAGACTTTTGTTTCATGTCTTTTCTAAAGAATGTTTATTGATCAGACTTGTTAACTAAATTTATTAAATGCTGAAAAGTTCATTTAATCAGTTTATCTGCTCTTACTGCTCTTGTGCACTCAGAGTATCATCAGAGATGAGGTGCATTGAAGTCTTCTGCAATTATAGAGTTTTTTAAGAGAGTTATATTTAACAATTCTCTGTTAATTGTTCAGGTATTGTTGTTTTCTTTCAATGACTTTTCATTATAGATATTTATAAGTTGAATAATATCAATGTCACGCTCCCGGCCGCGTCAAGGCCCCGTTGCGGTTTCACACGGCCCATCGCTTCCATGCGAATAATTCCATCCCATTTGAACCGGTTTCCAACCACTCTATGACATCATTCAGATATATTATAGAAAGATCTGATTGATAAATATAAGAACCTCACTTCTATACAAGGTCAGCAGATTACTCTTTCTTGATAGTGAGACACTGCTGATGTATCACTTCAGCTATTCTTACTTATGAAATGAAAGAAGAGTATTCACTCATTATCTATATAGAATAGCTAGATGCTGATTTCTTATTAAAGAAGTCAGTGATTTATTTTTCTACTACTGAAATATATACAAGAGTTACTGCATTTCTTATACAATCTTCTTAGTATACTAAATATCATATCTGTGATATTCTTATAATAACTCTGTAGTCTATGAGCTCACTATTCAAGCAAGATAGTTAAGTTCACTTATACAGCTTCTTAAATAACTATCTCTGTGTGATACTGCTAATTAGTCACTACTTCCATTCTGTTATATTATAATTCAAATCACTTAACCTGATTACAAGTTTTAATCAGTTGAGCTCTAACAGACTGATATAATCTTATACATCTGTGCTGAGACTGATCTGACCTCACTCTCTGAAAGAAACTTCACAATATTTTCTAGAGTGTGTACATCTCTACTCTGACAGAAATCTGAGATTTCTGAACCTGATGTATATTTTGACATGAGCTCTTTAACTGTCTTGTCACTGCCACGGCTTCAACACACCTACATCTATCATGAAGATAGAGAGATTAAGATCAGAGATTCTCTGAGATATAAAAGAAATATATTATCTGAATTTCACAGCTTTATGTGTACTTTTGAACAGAAATTCTGTCTTAATCTGAGCCAGTTTAATACTCATGAGATATGAGTAATATATACTGTCAATCTTCTTGAAGATATCTCTGCAACTACTTAAGTCATTAAGAAGAGAGAACTTGAGTATACTGATACTGCAATGACTTAGAAAGAATTCAAGAACTTTCTACTAAATCAAATTAAAGATCACTATAATCACAGCTTCACAGTAGTGCAGTAGTTCAACTTATTATATTAATAAGATAATAAGAATTCTTCTGATTTCAATGTAAGATTTAAAGAATATTAAGAGAAATTGACTGATAATTTAAATCAATTAAAAATATAGCTTTATCTTATAAAGCTGACTCACAAGGTGTGAATAATAATATCACAGTATCAGAGTTCATTAATCAATCACACTGAGCTTGTTAACTTAGCTTCTTAGATCTATTTAAATAATCAATTCTCTAAGAAAAAGATTAATAAGACTTCTTCTAAGTAATTAATAATAGAATCTAAACAGTGTTATAACAGCTTCAGTGTAAAGAAAGTAAAGAAGAATTTCAAGTATTCTGATTCTTCACTCACTATCAAGAAATATTAAAAAAGATTTAATAAAGATCTCTATTTTAACTGTGAAGCTAATGATCACTATACTAGTGATTATAAGAAGCTGAAGAGAGAAAGAAACTGAGAAGATATCTTTTTAAAGTTAACTCTTCTTCTGACAAATGTATTCATAGAAGATAAAGAAGAGAAAGAAATAAAGAAATAATAATTCTCATATCTCTGAGTTTATATTACAATCACAATGAATACTCTGAATAAGAAGATATCAGTGAGATGTCTACTTGACTCTGAGATAAATATCAACTTCATATTCTATTTCTTTTCTTTGATAAAGAATTGAAAGAAGATAGATCTATCAGATTATATGAAATTTACTGATGAAATAAAATATCACTGTTTTAACATAATTCAAGTGAAGTATATAATCACAGACTTAGAAGAAATCTTTAAGAAGAGCAGTCTGCTACTTCATATAGTTAATATTATAGATAAGAACATTATTCTAGATCTTCTGTAATTGAGAGAAAATAATTCTCTTATTAACTGAGTTACTCAGATATGATAGTACTGTCTCACTGATGATGAGACAGTGATAAAGAAATCTGAAGAGTTTTATTGAAAGAATCTTGAGAAAAAGATAGAGTTAATATACTGTGTAACAGGTAACTGAGACTTGAGAATAGATGAAGAAGTCATCACTCTCACTGTAAGATTAACAGTGATATTCATTATTAAAGACAGATAAATATAATGTCTCTTTACAGATTATAAGAATGTCTTTTTAGAAAGAGAAGTAGTAAAGTATTCTAATAGTAAGATACAATATAAGATTTATCTTGAAGATAGTATAATGATGCTGTACAGACCTCTTTACAACTTGTCTGTAAAGAAATTGAATGTTCTGTGTAAATATCTTGAGAAAGTATAATTGAAGAACTGAATATACTTATCAAAGAGTTCAACAGAGACATCTATACTCTTTGTATCTAAGAAGAATTGTAGACTATGTCTATGTGTAAACTACAGAGATCTTAATAAGATAATAGTTAAGAATTACTATTCATTATCATTAATTGATGAGATGATTGATTGATTATCTGAAGTAAAGATATTCTCAAAGATTGATATATAAGATATCTATCATAGAATTAGAGTTAACAAAGATGATATTTGAAAAACAGCTTTTTATATTAAATACAGTAATTTTGAATATCTTGTTTTATCTTTTAATCTTTATAATACTTCAGTTATCTTTCAGATCTATATAAATAAGATGCTGTGAGATCTTGTCAATGTCTTCTGTATAATATACTTAAATGACATTCTAATCTTCTTGAAAATGAAGAAAGAACATGATATTCATGTTTAAGAAGTGTTGAGTTACTTGAGACAGTATTAACTCTATACAAACACTGAAAAATGCTTGTTCTACATGCAGGAGATTGATTTCTTAGATTATATTATTGAGATTAATGACATCTCAATGAACAGAAGCTAAGTCTTCATCATTGAGAACTGATCAGTACTGTGAACATATCATGAGATGCAGATGTTTCTAAAATTTATGAATTTCTACAGATGATTTATCTATATATATTCACAGATTACTGTCTCTCTTACAGATATATTAAAGAGAAGTGTGAAAGACAGAAAGATAGAACTGTTTATTCTCATTCAAGACACTGTGCAGATGTTTGCAGAATTGAAACAAGCTTTTACAGATGTAATAATGCTGAATCACTTTAATTCTGACTTACTCAGTCAGTGTAAGACTGATATATTCAGAAATGAGATCTGTGAAATCTTTTCACAGTTGATACTGAAGATCTTTCAATGTTGAAAGAATCAGAGAATAATAATCTCTGAGAATACAGATAATAAAATGTCTGTGAGAGAAGACTTTTTCATAGAGTCTATTAGATACTGTGAATGAAGATCAGTGATCTTCTTCTTCAAGAAGTTATCACTCATGCAGAGAAGATATGATACTTATAATCAAGAGATGTTAGTAATTATTGAATTCTTTAAGATCTGATGACATTATCTTCAGAGTAGTAAGTACTCAGTGTAAGTTCTCACTGATTATGTAAATCTGTGTTATTTCTTAACAACAAAGAGCTTAATAGACTATTAAGTCAGATGAGTGAAGCTGCTTTCAGAGTATAATTTCTATATTTAATACTGTTCAGATCAGCTTAATCTCACTAATATACTGTCTAAACAACCTGATTATAATATCATTGATACAGAGAAGAATTCTATAAAAGAATCTCTGTTATCACTGCAGAAGACGCTGACTGCAGAGAGTTGAAATTCTTTAAAGCTCAGAAACAGTACTGATAAGACAGCTGTATAACTTAGTATAGAAGATGAAAGAAAATCTGAGTCTCTGCAGAGAACTGACACTGAAGATCATGAGCTTCTTATATTATATCTTACTATTATTAAATTAATAAAGAATGAAATGATCTACAATCTTTCAATCTGACTACTTTTGAAATTCATTGATAAATTACAGAAGAGGAACATCTCTACTACAGCTTAAATTCAGAAATTGAAGAAGAAAAAATCTGATTTGAACTTGAAAGAGACAGATTCTGAGTGAGATAGTGCTGCTAAGAAACTAAGTCACTGATAACTAGAAGAATATGAACTTCTACTGCTGAATGATTCAGTCTTTATCTCTTATAGCAGAGTGATATGTCAGAAGTTATTAAGAATTCATTATAATAATTTTCATGTGAGACATTTCAGGTTAGAGAAGACTGAGAAGCTTCTAAAATATAAATATATTTGAGACAAGCTTCAGACAGATGTTAAAGAGTATATTGAAACTTATGATATCTGTTAAAGAATAAAGATCTCACAGTATAAGTAATACAGTGAGTTGATATCACTGCCTGTTTCAAAGAGCTTATAACAGAATCTATCAATGAATTTCATAGTTAATCTATCAAAGTTGACAAGAGTCAAAGAATATGACTTAATTTTAATCATTGTCAATCATTTCATGAAGATAATATAATATATTTCTACTTATAAAAAGGTTAAAGCCTCTGAATTGACTGATCTGTTTTTAGATATTATTATTTATAATCACAGTGCTCTGAAATCATTGATAATAGATTAAGAATTTCTTTTCATTAGTAAATACTGATCAGCTTTTTACTATCATCTTATAATAAGATGTCTTCTCAGTATTACATTTCATCTGCAGATAGATGATTAGACTGAATATTAGAATCAGATATTAGAACAGCATCTTTAAGTGTTCTATTTATATTATTAGAATAATTAGCTCAAACATCTTCTAACTACTGAATTTGTATATAATAATATAAAGAATACAATCTTAAAAGTATCTTCTTTCTATGTTTATTATGAATATAATTCTTTCTTACTCAGTGATATTGTGAACAATATTTTAAAGAGAGAGATAGACAGTTAGAAAATTAAATAGATACAGAGAACAGAGTATCTCTCAGTATCAGAAGTAAAAGTAACATTGAAACTTTTAAATAAAATTTATAAGAAGACAGTGAAAAGTATTCATTACATTTAGAAGTGATATATGAAATACTATAATTAAAAACATCTTTTAATGAAGTTCTTAATAGAGGATTAAATACTACTTTCAGCAAAGAATATTAAGATAATAAGACTGTATAAAAAGCTCAGTGAGTAGTGACTAGAATCTTTCTCAGTAATAAGAGTAGTGAGTAAGCAGATATATGAGTTGAAATTACTCTCAGAATTAAAATCAATTCATTCTATTTTCTACATTTTCTATTTGAAGCTCTATAAGCAATGTCTTAGAGTGAAGCTGTCTTGACTGAATGATATCAAGATTAAGAGTGATACTGAATATCTTGTGAAGAAAATATTAAATAAGTGAATATATTATGACAAGCTTCAATACCTTGTTAAATGAGAAGATTATTCATTGTTAGAGAATTTATGAAAACTGCTTGAGCATTTAAAAAATGCTGAGAAAGAGATTGTAAGCTATAAGATAGCTAGTAGATATTACTCTGTTACACATCAGAGACATTGAGTAAGAAATACTACTTAAGACTTCTCATTTTTTCTCAAAGAGTTTTTTTAGAGATAATCTTACAATAATAAGCTGATATCTTATAAACTTTATAGCACTCTTCTTCTATTTTCTCTCAAAGAATTTTTAAAAGTTTAATAAGACTATACAAGTGTAAAATTCCTGAAGCAGTTAATAAGAAAAGAAAGAGATGTTTGAAATTAATAAAGATTAATATTATCAATCTGTAAGCTGCTGCTATTCTAATAGAGCCACAGCTCACTGAAAAAGTAAAAAGTGAGATCAGAGTCTACTTATCAATAATTATATTCTCATTAAACTCATTCTTCACTGTTGAAGTCTTCAGTATCAGTATCTTTATCTGCTGAGAAGTTAGTGCTGTGATGCTGCAGAAGAGTATGAGAGATGTATAAAGTTATTAACTTATTAATTTACAAAGTATCTCAGTTATCTGCTTCAATTAAAGTAAGATTCTCTTCAATCAGTGATTTGTCTCTGCAGTGCTTTTAACAGCAGTATTGACTGATCTCTTCTTAAGATCAGTCATTCTGAGATATTTTTTTATCTCAGAGATTCACACTTTCATCTTCTTTTACAGATAAGCAAGAGAGATCTTCTCAGTCTTAATGAAATCTGTTAATGCTTGAAGCTCTGAGACTCTCACTCTGTACTGCTTAGACATCTGAACTTCTTGTCAGAACTGATATAATGTTTTCTTGTAGAATAGATAATACTTACAGAGAGATAGAAGTTATTATTACAGATACAACAGCAATAACAGAAGTGAGAGAAGAAATAGATATATAAGATTCTCTCTTTCTTCAGCTGTTTAGTGCAGTGTAAATAAGTGATAGTGTTAGTCAGAGACTGCACTGAAGCCTTCTTATAGAGAGAAGACAAAAGAATTACAGAATTCTGCAGACTCAACTCAGCAGTATTCTGAGCAGAGCTCAGATATATTATAGAAGAGAAACTACAGATTGAGCTTCTTGAAGCTGCTATTCTCAGAATCAAGCTCTCTCTGAGATTCTCTCTGAATGATCACACAGGGTTATATATCACTGTGTTAACTGAAGAAGGAAACAGTGTTATAACAGCAGTGAGAGAGGCAGAAAAAGAACTGAACATAGATGAACTGACTGACAGAAGAGATGATATCTCACTACAAGGTGTGGCTACTATCACTGCAGCTGTAAGAGATGCAGAAGAAGTAGAAGATGTAATAATAAGAGCAGTGCTTCTGCAGCTCATTGATACTGCTATCTTTACCTTCAACCTGACTTTCTTAACAGCTATGAAGATCACAGCTACATCATGAAGACATTTAATCACTAGAAAATATCAGAATAAGTTCTTTATTATCTTTTAAAAATGATACTCTCATACACTCACTGTTATAATTGAGAGAGAGAGAAGAAAAATATATTATAGAAGAGAGAGAATCTTTTTAAAAAATTCTATTACTACTATTAGCTTTGTCTCTAAAATACATCACTTTTGCAGAGAATTTTATATACAGAACAGAATATAATAGAAGATCTGTAAGTCACTTATTAACTACATTTTTCACATTTCAAATTAATATATAAGGAACTCACTTATTATATGTTTGATTTGAACAGAGATGAGAAAGAAAGATCTATACAGTCAGCAGAAAAACTCATCTATTTCTTTATACTCCCCCCCCCCCCATATACTATTAAATAAGTTAATAACTGTTGCTATACATCAAAGATAACTTCTAATTCAGTAATCTTAAGAATATTGAAACTATACTCTTAAAGAGAAGAGCATTGTCACACTCTCAGCTGTGTTAAAACTCTATTACAGTTTCACATAATCTATTGCTTTCATGTGAATAATTTCATTTCATTCAAACTGGTTTTCAATCACTCTATGATATTATTCAGATATATTATAGAAAGATCTGATTAATAAATATAAGAACTCTGCTTCTATACAAGGTCAGCAGATTACTCTTTCTTAGTAGTGAGACACTGCTGAGATATTACTTCAGCTATTCTCACTCATGAAATGAAAGAAGAGTATCTGCTCATTATCTATATAGAATAGCTAGATACTGACTTCTTATTAAAGAAGTCAGTAATTTGTTTTTCTACTACTGAAATATATACAAGAGTTACTATATTTCTCATACAATCTTCTCAGTATACTAAGTATCATATCTGTGATATTCTCATAATAACTCTGTAGCCTATGAGCTCACTATTCAAGTAAGATAGTCAAGCTCACTCATATAACTTCTCAAACAACTACCCCTGCGTGACGCCGCTGATTAGTCATCACTTCGGTTCCGTCACGTTATAATCAAACTAATTCTCTTTATCTATAATATCACTCACTAGAATATCAGAGTCAGATATAATATCAAATCTCAGATTAAATTAATATCTTGATCTTTTTCTTCTATAGATCACTACTTCTGATTTTATCTCAGATTTTTCAGAAAGAAAGCAGTAATAGCTTGAATGAGAAATAATGTACTTTTACTCAGTATCAAAGTTTGGTTCTTGAAGAAGTACAAAGTCAACTTTTTATTCAAATGTAATCTGAAGACAAGAATAAATACACTTTGAGTTTCTATTTACATTGTTTTAAATAAATGTGATTTTTGAAGAGTTTTTAAACTTTTTTTATTATTTTTGTTGTACATTCATACTAAAAGAGGGTGAAGATAGAGTAGAATCTAATTACTATCATCAGATAGTAGATTATAACTATTTTGAAAAGCAGAAATCTCAACTGCTTACATTCTATTTAGTTTATTATCAGAGTCATTTCTCAATTCTCTAATCTTAACAGATATTTAGAAATTCAAATTCTGTTTACATTTAACTGAAAAATTGAAGTTTGAAGATCTAGATAGTTGAGAGTTTCTTCTTTTTAAGCTTACAGTTGCAGATTTACTAGCTTAACTTTTCTCTTCAGTTTTAGATTTACTTTGAGCTTCATCTTTTCTTCAGTTCTTCTGAGTTCTTGAAGTAAATACATATTCTTTTAAGCTAGATGCATGTTTTTCTTTGTAATTGAAGTAGTTAAGCAGAGTATATTGACATATTTCATCTCTTTTTAAACATATTTCATATTTATACTTACTAGTTTTATAATCTCTAGTACAGAATGTGTATTTTAAGTCTCTGAAATAAGAGATTGCAAAGTATTCATATCTTTAACAGTTTGAATACTGTATTTGAGCTTTGAGATTCATTCTTGAGTCTT
>NW_003101640.1:11521-21553 GCF_000003855.2 Blastomyces gilchristii SLH14081 | reverse complement strand
AGAAGTAGTATTTCTTTCTCACAGTCAAAAATTTCAACTGAAATATATAAAGAATAAATTTGTCTCACTTTTCATCTCTCTTAGATAGAATTGTTATATTCAGTAGAGATTCTATTGCTGATTTTCAGAGATTCTTATTCTGAATGAGAAATTCTGCACTAAATTCAGACATTGTAGTAAAAATAATAGAATTTTCAAAGAAAGATGACTAAATTAAAGCTATAACTGATTTTTGAACTTTAATATCAGTTATTAACTGAGAAAAGAACTGCTAATTAATTTCATTTCTAATTCTGAAAATAAGATTTGAGTTTAGCTTGTTTTTTTATAAGATCTTCTGATTTAAGACTTTAAGAATAAGTCTTCTATTTCTGAAGATTTGAAAGTTCTTCTCTTTTTACATTTTTTTTTTCTTTTCTATGAACAGAGATCTGAGTATTATTCTTCTCAGTTTTCTTAGAATTTTAAGCAGGTTTTGAAATAGCAGGTTTAGAGATAGCAGATTCTGCTACTTAAGTATATATTTTCTTCTAATTTAAAGAATTTATTTATTATTATTATTATTCTTTCATTATACTCATATACAAGCAGAGCTTATAATGAGTTTTTGTATGATGTTAAATACAGATCAAGTGTTAGTTATACAGAAGAAAATAAAGATGTTGAGATCATGTCAAGATAATAAGAACATACAAAATACAAAGAAGTAATAATTAGATATATATAATAATAACTTCTCAGCCCAGAAATATAGAGCAATTTATTGAAGCAATTTGTACATCTCTGTATTTATTAGAAACCTGAGGTGCTTGAGTTCCAGATTTAATGTATTCTCTGCGGGTTTCAAACTCACACACCTTGATTTCCCACGTCAAGGCGCTACCAGGTGGCCGCATTAACCATTCGGCTACTGAGACTCTGATTTGAAGAAGAAGATGAAGAAGTAGAGGATGAGAAAGAGTCAGTGACTATACTAGAAGATTTCAATGTTTTTTGAATTGTGTTTGAAATTTCAAGTTTGAACTTGATCACTTCTTGTAGTTGTCTAGCCTGAGCCTGAAGAATTATCAGAACTTCTTCATTCTTCTAACTCAGACACTGTTTTCCAAGAATTTTGCTTGCTTTTTCCAGTTCCTGTATTTCAAAAAAAAAAAAAAAAAAAAAAAAAAAAAAAAAAAGAAGCTGTTCTTCTTACAAATTTAAAAGATTTTAACAGTGAATAGAGATTGCTTTCTTTCTTGATATTTAAAGAGTATTATAGCACTGTGACAATGTATGACAGCTGATTTCATATTTTTTTACAGTTGTAGTGTAATTAGAAGTCAATTGCACATTCAAATCATCAATCACTACTTGTATAGCTGATTCATGGTCCATGCTGTGGGTTTTTGAACATGGAGATTGAGGTAAGATTTGTGCGAGTGTTAGGTGTAAACGAGCGTTAGGTGGTTGATTATGTTAGCAGTAGTTCGTGAAGTGGCTGAGTTTACTGAGGTCAAGTTTTCTGCTTCCTGAGTTTTCTGCTTCCTGAGTTTTCTGTCATACACTACTTGTCTAATACTCACTAATACTAGCTCTCTTAGCTCGCACATTTGTTTTACTATAAATAGCTCTATCTTTTGTATGGAATTAGATATAATAGATAGTGTACGGATAATATAAGGAGCAGATCTTGATACACATAAGATTCATATGTTTCCGACATATTCATCCGAGATACTCATTCCGACACGTGCAGGGCAGTGAGAGGATTGGTTAGTTGGCGTTTTCGGAGACTAATTTGGCGGCACGGGCGGAAAAGAAGAAGCTTTTATCACTGATGCTCTCATTGCACAAGAGCACGTCCCCCTTTCCTTGCTGTTGCCTCATCCTTCCTGTCCTCAAGTCCAGAATGGACTTCTACTTCTTTTTCTCCCTATCGCGACTACCTTCCTTTCCTCAGATGATACATATAATCGTTCGCATTTTCTCTTTCTTTCTTTTTTCTTTTGGATATGACTGTGCTTTCCATTTTTGTTGATTAGTATTTGATATGCCAAATTTTCGTTTGCGAGGGGCAATATGTTCATAGAGTGAAACTTTCTTGATTCTGCTCTTTCTTTCATCTCAAATATCACATGGGGCAATGCAGCTTCTGTTTCCGTACATGCTCTCCGTGCAGCTGCCCTTTGCCAACGCGCGGGTAGATTGCGATAAGATTGCGCAGAACATCACCAAAGCGACACGAAATCAACACGTTGCGTAACTTTTCAACTACATAGTTACATAGTATATAGGAAATAGTTGGTGGGGTCGCAAGGATATATATAATTGCGCCAGTAAGTCTACTCACCGAACTTCAATTCCATGGAACACTATTATATATCTATCTCTGCCTGGCCTAAGATCTCTTACCCTAAAACGACGGCAGCAGCGAGCTCGTCGTGCATGGAGAACTAGGTATATACAATTTTGACCCCGATGTCCGACAAATTCGGCAACTAGCCGCCCTCCAGGCCGCCGATGCATGCCCGATAATCCCACCCCAGCAGAGCCCCTGAAGGTCGAATTTACGCCTCCAACCTCAGCAAGCTTTTACTTTCACAACAACAAGTGGTGGTGGTACACTTCAACTACCTTTTTATCCGGTTTCGTTCGAAAGCATTGTCCCCAAGCGAGGAATGAGGCATATTCATTCCCAGAAGTCGTTAAACCAAATGAGGTTAAGGCTCCGGTTATATAGAACTGTGTGTGCTCTTCAGAACCATGAGTCCACATGGACGTGAGACCAAAGCAGAATTGAATTTCGTTCGTTGGTGAACTGCAGCAGGGCTTTTACTAACGGGCTTCCATCCATTGGAGGTCGGACGATGGGAAACGACGCCACCGGACGGGAGGAGAGTTAGACTCTCGGCTGCGATGGGGGTTCCATCGGGCCTATAAAAGTTAGTTAACTTAGTTGACTTAGCAAGGGGAAACGGTCGGCTTATGTCATCAGCCCTAGCCACATCCTCCCAATCGGGCAATTTTGACTCCATCGTGCGAAAAAATTGCTCCAGGAGTCAGGATAGTCGTTGGCCATGCTTTGTCTTCCCAGCGATCATGAATGCTCAATATCTGTCTCATTATCTGTCACAAGTACTGCCCCCCAATCTTGATCAATAAAAGGTAGATCGGGTTTATTGAATTAGTCCACGTGGTAGTTCCCAGGAGCGGCTCCGGTTGTTATGAACAAACCAAGGATCTAGCCAACTTTGACGCTGGCCTGTCAAAATTCCAGATGCATGAACCGCTGCTTGAAAGGCCAAGGCATTAAATTAAATCTCTAGAACCCAGTATCCGATAATATCGTTCAAACTTTGCCGAGTACCCAACCTAGCTGAATTCACTGCCAGGAGGAACTAATAGTTATCAAGGAGCAGGGGCTAGTTGAAAAGCCGGACATGATTTCTTCGTATGGGCAATTGTCGATGTCCAAGAACTTGGGTCGACCGCCAAAATCCTCGACTATTGCCGGACCCCTCCCAATAGAATTTGGCATTTCCCTGGTTTTCGGGTTTGCTACCCACGATAAAAAGGTACCGAAGCCCTGCTTTCACAGAATAGAATTTTGATGCCAGAACCTAACTTTTCTCGCACCCTTCGTTCAAATTACAACAATACATTAAGATGTCAGACAAACAACTCAGCGGCTCAACAGAAGGGGCCTCCTATGAGGACACGAAAGGAGGCACCATTCATCAATCCCATCAAGGTTCCGCCTCCATAGTGCCCATTCTTGCGTATCGCAAGGCCGGCGAATCCCATTCCTCTTGGGCTTCTCGGCTTCGCGACGACAACATTCGTTCTGTCGTTACACCAGTGCGGTGCTGGGTATGTGTTCTTAAGATTCTATATTACACTGCTGCTTCAGCTTTGCTGACTATATTTCCAGCCTTCCAGACTCTAATCCCTTGGGACGTGTCGGCCCTGACGCAGCGGTTTTTGGTTTAGCATTCTTCTTCGGTGGCATGTCACAGATCATTGCTGGTATCATGGCATTCACTACCGGTAATACATACGGCACTACAGTCCATATCTCGTACGGGAGTTTTTGGCTTAGCTATACGATGTTTCTGATTCCTTCCCTCGGTATCAAGGATGCATATGCAGGCGACCAGCGCGCTTTTAGCTTTGCGCTGGGGATTTACCTGGTCTTTTGGTGTTTGCTGACCTTAATGTTCCTTGTCGCCTCATTGAGGACGAATTACGCGACCCTCGGTGTCTTTGGCCTGCTTGTGCCTGCCTTCTTTTTCCTCGCGCTTGCAAATTTCCTTCGGACTACCCATATGGACCATGCTATTCGGTTGAACAAGACTGGAGGCGTATTTTCATTTTTGTGCGCCTTTGTCGCCTTCTATGCAGGTGCTGCTGGTTTAATGGCGCCGGAAACAACATTCGTGCACTTGCCGTTGGGCGAAATGGCACGTCCCGACGAAAGTTCTGTCGCATAATACGATATGATCTCGCCACTTGAAGCTTGTACGAGAACAGAGAAGACGGCCTCCAATTTTGATGATATCGATTTTAGGACAATAGCACCTGCAAAATCTGAACACCAACAAGGCGAGAACGAAAACCTAAGCTCTTTGCCTAATTCCGACAAACTTGCGCCAATGGTCTTGGACTAGATTGTCAATGGTGGGACGCTTTGTTGCTTGGTCGTGTCGTTTGCAGAGTTTCCTCGAGTATCCCTTTTAATGTGCTGGCTTTTAATCACTTCCCATCTGGTTATCCCAACTTTCTTTGCAAGGCTAGGATACGGCCGCTTTGAGCTTCCCCGTTTTAATTCTCATTTCTGCAACGTAATAATACGTACCCCTTTACTTTCTGCGCTCCCTCGGCGAACTCCGTTGTTTTGTAATTTATGGTTTAATTTTCAAAGCAGTATTCACAAGACCTAATCTAATACATATGTACATGTACATACATAATACTGAAACCTCACCTCCGACTCAACTAATATGTGGTAAAACACCTGCACAATGCAGGCGTGCAGGCTCGTTGTATGCAGTTTTAGTCCCAGTCAAACTCAATGATTAGTCAATAGCTTCCGATTAATAAGACCTGGAGTATATTGTGGTGGCGCAATTGACTTATGAGCCCTCTACCAAACTTCGACGCTCATATCTCTGTTCCTGTGCACGGGCTTGTCTAGGTAGTTAGGATTCGGGATTACGAAGCCAGCCATCATGCGGATGCGGAAGCTCTTTGACCTGAACCCGGCGCGCTATCTCAATCCTAAAACACGCCAACGGCAAAACCAGTCAATAGCACAATCGGGCTACCCAGCAAAACTCCTAATTAAAAATTAAATCAATAATTAGTCACTCACTCTTTGAAGCTAATCTCAAATAGATCACAGGAATCAGAAAAGTTGACCTTAAACTAAAAGCGCCACTCAACCTTGTTATGTAGTAACTTAGACCTCGTAGATAGATGTGGGGGAAACCAAGATGCGTGGGTTCAAAACCCGCAGGGGAACATCAAATCCGATCAGGACAAGATTGAAAAACCAGAACTGAAGCAAGCTTAGGTTCTTAAAAATACAGAGATATACTAAAATAGCTACATTAAATTTGCTCTCATCCTGAGCTGGGATTATGTATTTGGAAGTCTCAAGTGGTCACTCTTTTGTGGTTCGAAAGAACGTTCGGCCGCCGGATAATAATGCGGCCGCTTCCGAATACGCTTACGAATGTAAGGAGCCCTAGCTTGACTGGCCGACCTCGCAGGAAGCAGAAAACTTGACCTCGCTAAGTGCGCCACTTGACCTCGTTATGTAAGCTGACCTCACAAATGTGGCCTGTGTCACTACCCGACCTCGCACAATACATCTTTTCTTGTAATTTGAAACCACTCTTTCTTTCTTAATTATTTACCATCAATTCTACAATCAATTTTTAATTGATTATAGAACAATTCTTTTCTCTCATCATAATCTTCATATATAGAGAAGACTTTACTGATCTTATTAATAATTACAATTCTTCTTCTGATACTGAGATTGTTCTTGAATCTGATAATGAGATAAGTATTTACATAATTTACACTGAATTGATTGTTAACTGGTTTTCAATTGATTGCTAATTGCTTAAACACACAGATTGAGTCTGTTCTCATCTCTCTAACTGATGCAACTGTCTGTTCAATATGTATCTCTAAAGTAGAGTACAGTCATGACCTGCCTGAGTATTCTAAGACTTATATACAAGAATATATATATGTGATATCAACTGAGTCTTTAAATGTTGAGAAAATGACATAAATAATGAATAATATAGATAATCTAAATTAATTCTCAATTAATTAATAATTAACTAACAATTGATTCAGATTCAGTATGAAAAAAGTTCTATTCACTCATTTAAAGAAATATATTACTCTTTTCTTCATTCTAGAGTGAAGAAGTATAAGTTTAAATGCACTAGTGTTAAAGTCTGTTAATATTTAGATTAAAATTTATATTTTGCATCTTATAATAAGATTACAGAGAAAATATGAATAAATATTCAACAACTGTAAAAGAGTATTCAGTTAATTGAGAATGATTAGAGAAAATGCAATGCTGTTAAATATAAATTAATTATTAATTGATTAAGAACTGATTGAGAGTTGATTGACAATTGATTTCTTAGCTTTACACAGGTGATTCAAGTACTGTTTTAAGAAGAAACTTTCTGTATATAATTTACAGAAATCTGTGTATCTGTCTTTTATTAACATGAGATTTCTGTATAATTTATTTAGCTCTTAATTGATTAATAACTGATTACTAATCAATTAGCAGAATGTCACTGAATATCATGCTTCATTTATTTCTTATATGAATTCTTTCAAGATAAATCATATTCATCACTTCTTTTGACCAGTATAAGAAGTTACACAGATGAATATTGAATTTCTTGAAAGAATCTTGCAAGAAAATCTTTTTTTCATGGAGAAGAAATGTGAAGTTATGAAATAATTAAGAAGTATAAGAAAGTTCTGTGATAAGCAATTCTCAATTGATTCTCAATTGATTCTCAATTGATTAATAATTAATTATTAGAATTTGATCATTCTGCTGATCAGAGAACAATGCAGAAATTATCTTACAATGTTATTTTTCATATTATGATTACAGTGAATTCAGTAAACTGTTCTTATATGCTGTTTATCTCTCATGAAAATCATACATATTCTTCTTCTTCTCTCAACAAATCACCTGCAACAATTATGACCGAATTCTCACCTTGATTCAAGAAATGCAAGAATCAAATATAACATTGTGTAAGTTCTAATTGATTCTCAATTGTTTTTCAATTGATTGAATATTGATTGTTTTTAGCATTCTTTCTCAAAAGTCCTGCTTTACAGAAATTTTGTAATGAGTATAATAGTCAGAGTCTGACTGAAATTCATATCAGTTTTATTAATATGAATCAATTTCAAGCTATACTATAAAAACAATGACTATTAAGTTTTTCTGCAGATTAAGATTACAATGAAGTTCTATTTCAACTAGATTAAAATCCAGCTTTGAAGATAGAATCAATTTTGAATCAATTTACAATCAGTTACTAATTGATTGTATATAGAACTATGTACAGGATATTCATCAGAATAAGAAAGATTTGATGATTATCTGTATGTTAAAAGAACAAGCAGCTCTTCTTCTTAGTCTTTCATCTTTTGAAGTTGATATGTCATACAAATGTATTAAATCTTCAAAAATGAATGAGATGATCTTTGCAACATATCTTCCTCAGCATGGAAAAAGTAAGTGCTTTTTAAAGTATTTATTGATTGATTCACAACTGATTGACAATCAATTCATGATTAATTATTATCTTATATCAAATCTTTACAGAGCAGGAAAATCCTGAGAGATATTATCACTTATTTCAACAAACATTTGCAGTAGTACAAAAGCTGCAGAATCAATCTGTTTCTTTTGACTATCTACATGAATTGAAGATACAGGCAATTATTGTAGATATATACATAAAACAGATGACTGATAATTGATTGATATTCAATTGACAATCAATTGACAACTCTCTACTAATTAATTCACTTAGGCCTAGTACAATATCTTACATCTATCAACTCTGAACATCAATCATTTGATTGACAACTGAAGAATATTCTTATCTTTTATCATATTCATTTTTTTCACAGCATTTCCAACATAGTGAGAACTCAGAATCAAGGTATCTCAGCTTGAAATCATATGACAAGTCTTTTAAATTGCAAATCTCAGAATGACTATATGAAATTATGCAATTTATTGATTCATAAGTAATTCAAAAGTAATTGATAATCAATTACTAATTAATAGATAGAACATGAGTTAGAAAAAATTCAAAATTGAGCTGTTTATAAAAAAAATGATGTTATTGCTTCTGAATTGAATAAATATTGTAGTTTGATACCTTGTGCAGTGTATAATTCAGTTGAAATCATACAAATCTGCAGAGCAGACTCATAACAAGTTCTATGCTTTTGAAAGAGGTCAAAGTCTTCTTCAGAGAGTACTGAGGTGAGTGAAGTAGTTGTTAATCATTTATCAATCAATTGTCAATCACTTATTAATCAATTCATTCATTAGTAATTGAAAACAGAATAAACAGAATATACTTCAACACAAAGCTCGCAGTAAACATGGAATTCATTATTTCTATTGTATAGATACTATGAAGGCTCATTATCAGTGTTATATTAGATGAGAAGGTATGTTGAATATAATACAATCAATTGTCAACTGACTGACAATTGATTAGAATCTCAGTGACAAAAACACACGCGAGTTTCATATAATGATAAGATTATTGATTTGAATGATGATGACAGAGCTTCTGTCTCATCAGTTCAGATAATATCTTCATCATTGAGATCAAGATCTCAATCTTCATTGCATTCAGTTGTTTCACAAAGATCTATATCACAAACACAGAGATTAACTCCCAGGTGTGTAGAAATCAGTTATTAATTGATTATAAGATAACTAATAATTGATTCTGAATCAATTCTGAATTGATTTAAAGAACTTCAAGTCAAACTCTTCATCATGTAGCATCTGCAAATCTTACAGAATATATA
Source organism: Blastomyces gilchristii SLH14081 (assembly GCF_000003855.2). Lineage (NCBI taxonomy): Eukaryota > Fungi > Ascomycota > Eurotiomycetes > Onygenales > Ajellomycetaceae > Blastomyces > Blastomyces gilchristii. The sequence continues at coordinate 12,451 of NW_003101640.1, read as the reverse complement.
CAGAATGCAGATTTAGAAAGAAGAAGACAGCTTCTTGTTATTAAAAGAGAGGAGTTAGAGCTTAAGAAGTTAAAAGAGAAGATGTGAGATCAAGAGCTGAAAAATGAAGAAAGAATGATTAAGCTTGAAGAGAGAAAGTTAAGACTGAGACAGCAGAATTGATTGAGAATTAATTCTGTTTATTTTATAATGTTCAGTATTTTTCTAGCTAAATTAATTGATAATTGATTTGAAATTGATTCACAATTAATTGAAAAATAAAATTCAATATTTTGAAAATTTAAGATCTCAATCAATATTAATCATATAATAGTGAAAATAAATTTAAAATATTATATTTTTAATTTTTTATACTTTTTATTATAGAAGAATTTTTATATTTTTATATATATTAAATTAAATTAAAATTAAAAATATTATTAAATTAAAAGAGAAGTATAATTTAAATTAATTAAATATAAAATTCTTATTCTTAACTAAGATAGAAATTAAATACTTAATAAACTTTCTATCAGTAACTTAAGTAATTAAAAGAAAATAATTAAATTTAGAACTATTTAAATATAAAAAGATAAAAATTAATTAAATATAATTTATTATAATAGTTATATACTCTTTTTAAATATATTTATTTTATTATTATTTTTTCTTATAATTTCTATTCTTTTTTTTCTATTTATTATATTTATTTTTAAGACTTTATTTCTTTTTCTATATTATATTACTTTTTCAATAATTTTAAAAGTATTAAAAGATAATAAAAATGCTGTAACTTATAAGAAATTCTTATCTTTTAAGCTAAACTTTTCTAATCTTATATATCCCCACGTAATAAATATATAATACTTAGCTCCACCGATACTAGAAAAACTCTAAGAATTAAAAGTTTCCAAATGAATACTCTAGTCCCGAGTCCTATATATTGACCCT
>NW_003101640.1:5934-8113 GCF_000003855.2 Blastomyces gilchristii SLH14081 | reverse complement strand
TTATATATATATATACTTATTTATTTATATAATTATTTTATAAAAGAAAGAAAGTAAAAGTTTTTCTTAAATAAATAAAAGTTTTAATAAGTAATAAGTTAATAGACTTAAATAAAAAAAATAAGAAAAAAAAAATAAGAAAAAAAAAAGTAAAAGTTTTAAAAAATATTAAAAATATTATAAAAATACTATTAAAAGTTTTATAATTAATCAGCTCTTTTATTAATAGTATATTAATAATAATTAAACTCTTTTATTTTAATAATTTATAAATTATAAAATTATTAAGTATAAGTTTTACTATAATTAATATATATAAATTTAATTTCAGAATAAACTTAAAAATTTGTAAGAAATCTCACTTCTTACAGATTCTTTATCTCTATTTCTATCTCTTATATAATTAATAGAGTTAGTAACTCTTGACTACATATAACTATATAGACTGAAGTTTATAAATACTATTCATAACTTAGCTTAAATACTATTATACATTTAATCTTTACATTTTATGTTTCTATTATAAATACTTCTAGTAGGTAATAGTATATATTATATTAAGCTGTAAATATCTGAATAATTATCTGTAAGTACTTATTCTTATAAAATTTCTAATAAATACTTTAAAAGTCTTTTAAACTTAAACTGATTATATAATTATATCTAAGATCAGAATTAGAATATTTAATAATTTTATTATTACATTAATTATATAATTATATTTAAAATCAGAATCAGAATTTTTAATAGTTTTATTATTAATTTAATTAATCTTATTATATAATTTTAATATTAAATATGTTAAGAGTTTCATGATTGATCAGCTCTTCTATTAGTAAATACTGATAATAATTAAGCTCTTTTATCTCAGTAGTCTACAAAATAATAGTTTTATACTATTTTAGTAAAACTTACTATCTACTCTTATTATATTTTTTAAATAAGACTATGATTTTCACTTCTTAATTTAAATTATTTTTATTACTTTTGTGGTTCGGAAGAACGTACAACTGTCAGATAATAACGCGGCCGCTTCCGAACTTGCTTATAAGTGTAAAGAGGGTCATAGCAGTCACTAATTAATTTAGTATATGATATTATAATATATAAGAAGCTGGTGTACACCTGTAATTATACACTGACTTAAGCAATCTTTGAATCACATCTGATAGTATGTCTAAAAACTGGTGAGAAGTGCAGACTTCTTCAGAGCATGATAATTTCATTTACAAAGTAATTCATAGTTATCATGTCAGTGTGATTCTAGAACATCTCAAAAGATAGCATATAAAGAGTGATGAGTGAAAGAGCATCTGATTGATACTGCTTTGCTTGTAGAGGAAAAACTTCACACTCAGACAAATGCCACATATGATGTGTGAACAGATGAGATGTGAGAAAAGAAATAAGAGCAGTGAACAAGATTCAAAGAAGTTCACTCTCTACTCAAAAGAAGAATAAAAGAGAAGAGTGATCATCACTGAAGTTATATAATGACAACAGAAATCATATAATAATATAGTAATATAATAATAGACATTGTATAATCAATGAGAAATCACTGAAATGAATATCTTCTCTAGCTGATATGAATAACACCCTTCTCTGCTATCTGAACTGGAAGATATGCAGAATCTCTCAGAGGATTTACTCAAAGCAGTAAGAAAAGTGACTGAACTGCTGAACTAAAATTGAAGCTCTGTATACATATAAGAATTCTAAATGAGATTGAGGTCTTGTGTATGCAGTGACAGGTTAAGATAAAGCTAAATAACAATTGACATTTACTGTGAATTAAGTATTCACTATGAAGAGCTTTGCTGATGCAATTATCATCATCAATAAGAATAGAGAAAATCAGATCTTAGACCTGTAGTAAGAGATTGAATATTTATATAGATAGATAACTATACTGAATCTGAAGATCTTATCATGATTATTCACAATCTCTTCAGAAGTGTACATATTATCAGAGACTGCTGTACAGAATGAGAATCTGAGTATGAAATACATTAAGTCAGAAGATCTGCTGAAGTTATTAAGCTTTAATAGTGATTGAAAAAATGATGCTGCAATCAGCTGACTAAGTCAGATGTGATTATATTATCAGATTGAATATGAACTCACAGACAGACAGCTAACAGAATTTTAACAAGTCTTAAGATCTGCTGCATTTCTA
>NW_003101640.1:0-4784 GCF_000003855.2 Blastomyces gilchristii SLH14081 | reverse complement strand
TAAATGAGATCAAATGGAACCACTTTCTCATTTTTTTCAAGTCATGGTTCCATTTTAAGATCTGATATATAGTCACTTTACATGTTTTTTTGATAGCCAGTCCCAGCGGATTCACGCCAAGAAATGTATGGGACCAGACCAAATGGGATCAAATGTGAAATTCATGGTCCCGGCGGCCAGTCTATAGCAGACACAGAAGCTTCTACACAATATATTAATAATTATATAATTCAAAGACTGAAAGAAGTCTGTTAAGTGAAGAACTCTTAACACATAAGATTATCTGATAACTGATATTTGATATCACTTGCAAGAGTAAGAGTTCTCTTATACTTCAGAGAATAATCTTGCTATATTTGAGCATGAGAGCTGCAGAATGTGAAATACAATCTTATTCTCAGACTTAATTGATTTCAAAGATTCAATTCACAGATTCAATGACATATATATCATATACAGTTAACTGATAGGAAGAAAACAGTTCATACAATTCTATCAACTGATATGAGAAGGACATTTCATATCTCTGATATAGAAGAGTTAAATCTGCTTACACATTAACAAGTAAAGAGAATAATTTACAAGACCTCATCTGAAAGCATTCTGTATATCATACAGAATCTGAAAGTGAAGAAAACCAAGATAAAGAATATACAGAAGAACAAGTGTATAAAGAAGCTTCTGAAGAAGTATGAAAAGGTCTTTTAAACAGATCTTTCACTGGAATTGTCACTGGAATGAGAATTCATACATGAGATTAACATGAGGGATGCAAAACCAGTCAATCAGAATGCATACTCTCTGTCACAAATATATCTTGAAGAACAGAAGTATCAGATCACTGACCTTCTAGAACATAATCTCATACAATTCTCATCAAGTGTGTGAGGCTTTTCAGTTCTATTCATGAAAAAGATGAGTGAAGAGTAATGAATGTGTATCAATTATTGAGCACTTAACAAGCTTATGATCAAGAATGAATATTCACTGTCATAGATTCAATAATAGTTGAATATGATTGAAAATATCTGATATCTATTGAAGATCAATCTTCTCTCAGAATACTAGCAGATCTGTGTAGATGAACTGTCAGTCTCATAAACTACATTTAATATACAATGAGAAAAGTTCAAATTTCTGACAATGTTATTCAGTCTGATAAATACATCTGTCATCTTTCAAATAATGATGAATACAATTCTTTATAAATAAAATGAAATCTTATATCTTGTATATCTCAATGACATTCTAGTCTTTTCAAACTTATACAATGAATATCTGAAGTATCTTGATAAAGTGTTTATAACTCTGACAGAGTATAAGCTCTACACTAAATTAATAAAGTGTGTGTTTGAAATGAAAGAGTTAAAGTTTGTAGAATATGTAGTGAGTGATGACTATATATACCTCATTCTGAAGAAATTGAATGTCATAGTGAATTGACTGTGACTGAGAAATATACATCATATACAACAGTTTCTTGAGTTGATCTTATATTATTGCAGATTTATCAAGAATTTTGCATGAATATCTGCATTACTCTCAGATCTCTTAAGAGAAACAGATGCAAATCTGTGAAAGAAGAAGTTTCATTCAATTATCTGAAATGCTGTGTGTGAAGAGGCTTTTCTCACACTGAGAGAATGTGTAGCAACATTCTCAGTACTTATTCAATCAGATTATAATAAACCTTTCTACATTGAGACAGATATATTTAAATAAGCTATCAGAGATACTCTTCTACAGATGAGTAAGAACAGCAAGCTGCACTCAGTGATGTACAATGATAGAAAACTATCAGATGCTGAGCTCAATTACTCAGTGCATGAAAAGAAATTGCTAGCAATCAAGTATATGCTGATATTGTGAAATAGATATATTAACAACAGACATACAACAACAGTGATCACAGATCATGAAAGTCTCATCTATCTATAATTAATAATAAAACCTTTCAAACACTTAGCATGTTGAATCTCAGAGTTTCAAGTGTACAATCTTCATATTAAATACTGAAATAAATCAGACACTGTAATATCTGACACAATCAGTCACAGACCTGATTTCATGAGTAAGAGTTCTGTGAACTAGATATAAGAAAAGTTTGTATTAAATACACTGAGAGAATATACAGAATTAGAATGAGTAAATACAATGATCTCTTACTTAAAGAATGACAAGATATCAGATAATAAGCATCTTATAAAAGTGATAGAAGAGATGCTTCTGAACTTCAAACTGAGAAAATTGAAAAATAATGTTATGCTTTACTGTAATCTAGAATACATGAAAGCTCTCTATCTAGAATATTTATTTAGACACAACTTGATAACTTATATGCACAAGAAATTCAGTCACTTAGAAAGCTCTGAACTCATGAGTGTACTTAAATCAAGAGTATACTGACTAAGCATGACTGAGAATATTCAGATGTATGCTTATGAGTGTCTGAATTGCCAGGTTGTGAAAGAATCTAAGAAAGAATTAGAATGTGAGAAAGTGCAATATCAGATAAAGTGTATAATACAATTATTTAAACAATGAGAGATGAATCTCATAGATATATTACTGTGAACATCAAATGAAAATTGATGAATAATCACTGCTATTGATTATACTACTGACTGACCAGTCATAAAAGCAGTTTCAGAGATGACAGAGAAGATGATGATAAAGTTTCTACATAATGAGATCTATGTTAACTATGAAATGCTGCATGAGATTCTAACTGATAACAGTATGAATCTCATAGAAGAAGCAGTGAGACATTTCATGAGTCAGTTACAGACAAGATATTATAGAATAATATCATATTATTCACAGATGAATGAGAAGATGAAACACTTGAATGAAATCTTGAGTAATATGCTGATGAAATATCTAGTGAGCAAGCCTACAAGACTATGAAATGAATATCTCAGGCAGGTGCTACTGATCACATGAATTCAACAGTATGCAGTCTTCAAGTATTCATCATTCTACCTGTTGTATGAATTGCATCCGCGCATCTCAGAGAATGCTTCAGAAAAGGTGAGAGAGAGAACAGCAGTTGCAGACACAATAGTTACAGACACAACAGTTGTGAATGCAATAGTCACAGATGCAGTAGAAATAGCAGTTACAGACACAGCAGTAGCAGTTGTAGACACAGCAGTCATGAACATGAAACTAAGATTGAAAGAGATCAGTCACACACACATAAAAGCTAACAAGTTACTTCTGAACTGAGCAATTCAATTGAAAAGAATATAAGACTCACTAGTTAAAGAATTGAGTCTCAAGATAGAAACATAAGTTCTTGTATATAATGAGAGTTCTGAGAAGTTTCAATCTAGATGATTTGAGTCATATAAAATACTCAAATCACATTCTCTGAGAATATATGCATTGAAAGAATCAGAGAGATGAATCTTACACAACTTAATCAATGATTCATAACTTGTGAAAGTAAAGATGCAAGATCTGAGTGAATTATGATTATTCACAGCACTATTGTCAGTGTTGAAAAAGAAGAGACTTATAATTGAAAAGTCTTATAAAGTAAGAGAAATCATAGATACTTATAAATCAGATGATCTCACTTATTCTGATCTTTTTATAATTATAAGAAAAGAATGAGAAGTAATGAAGAAATCAGATAAATATCATACTTTAATAAGTGATGAGACTGTAGCTGATCATATAATAACACACTGCAGATAGCAGACATAATATGACAAATAGCAGTCTCAAAGCAGCAGACTTGCATATGAGTCAGATTACAGAAGAAAAAGAAATTCAGAGTTGAATTCAACTGTTTACATCAGTTTAATTACAGAGACTACAGAGGATGAACTATCTGAAACATTCATAAATATATGAGATTAAGTCATCTCAATCTCTGAAAATACTCAGAGATCAGATAAGATTAGTTTCAATGAGCTATTCACTGTAGTGATCTGAGTGAGTGAAGAGAGACAGTATAATATATGAGACAGAATTATAAAAGATGAAAGCTGCTGAACCTAGTCACTGAACACTGTATTATATAGAGATTATATAAGAGTAATGACTAGCAGATAAAGAAAAAGTAGAAGAAAAGAAAAGAGATAATGAATTGATTACTAACTGTAAGAGTTAGTTACAAAAGATAAATGTTATCATACATATCTCATTTATTTTCATACATCATATATTTAATCTATTTTCAATGCTATGTCATCTGAAAAATGTTAAAAAACAAAGAAAATCTTAAAACTTGAGATCTGTAAGGAATTTGAGAGCTGCAAGTCACTCTCACAACAATACTGCACATGTCTCTGATTTCTCTACTACTCTGTGTATGACATTAATGTTATTTATCACAAAATTGACTGGAATGCCAATATAGAAATGCATACACATATGTGTAGAGAAATTGAAGAAGAGCGTGGGACCCGCAGAACCAGAAGCCAGAGCAGAGAGAATGAAGACAGAAGAAACAGAAAAGAGAGATACAGAATTGAATGAATGATAGCAGAAGTCACTCAGCACTGAACACTTATAACTCAGTGTACACACAACCTTCTCTGCAGAGAAGAGAGAGAAAGTGATAGAAGAAGCTTAAGAGTGAGAGAGAGTAGTCTTAATGACATTATCATCTTTAATTAGAATAATCTCTAACACTGAAGTAACTAAGAATCATTGTTAGTATACAAAAATCACAAAATCAGAGATAAGAACAGTTACTGAATAAACACTCACTGATCTTAGAGTTGTATATATAATTACAACATACATAAGACTTCTCAGAAAGAGAGAGAGAA
>NW_003101641.1:232866-250350 GCF_000003855.2 Blastomyces gilchristii SLH14081 | reverse complement strand
TATTTTCAAATCTGTTATTGTTACTTCAGATATTTTTGATTATTTAAGTGTTTGTATATATATTAGAACAGAGATATTTCTTCTGTTTTATTTAAATTCAATTGAATTCAGTTATACAAACTTTTTTCGTAATTAAATGAAATTGTATTCTTCTAACTTGTGACGGGCTTAGACTGGCCGGCGGGACCATGAATTTCACATTTGATCTCATTTGGTCTGATCTCATACATTTCTTGGCGTGAGTCTTACCAGGACCAAGTCTTAAAAAAATCTGAAAATGGATCATTTCTGAGAGAAATGACATGAAAAATGACTAGATTTAATTCAAGAACAGTGAAATGAGAGTAATTTCTCAGAATAAACTGTGAAAGATGATCATTCTTTCAAAATCAGAATGAGACTGAGACTGAAGATCAAAATCAGTCTCATTCAGTTCATTCAGTGATTACTTATATAATCAGAATTTGATAATAATTATTGATAACACTCATGAAACAACTAAATACATTCTTGTGCAAGTTTATTCTTCACTTTCTCATGAAAACTACACTTCTCTGATATACTGTGATCAGAGATATTAAACTGTCTGATAATTTCATGTTTTACAATCATGAGTTTCTTGATTATTTCTTCTTATAATTGTCCTCAGTGATAGTGATAAATATCTCAACTTGAGTTGAACTTTCACTTCATTCTCACCCCTGTCAATGAAATTGTCAGAATATCACACATCATCAGTACAATAGTTGAATATATACTCTCAATAATTTTTCATAACTCTAGAATTGATTTGATGTGTAAATTCATCAGATTATCTTGAAGATAGCAATCAAATTCAGTTTTACAAGTATGTAGTTTTGCCTGATTTTCAGTTGTAATCAATGTATGTAAGTTCTGTTTCAAAGTTAGTATTATAGTTCTATGAGATATGAAGTATTATCAAAGATCATTACTTACTAGAGAATTGTATTTCACTGTCTTCATATCTTAAACATCTGCTCATTCAAATCTCTGATAGTTAGCATTGTAGTAGTCTCAGACTAATTTAACATATAAGTCTCATTTCTTCTCTGTTCAATCTTGAGAAGTGTAGATATTAACTTGACAGAAGAGATCTAGTAGAGCTGCTATAGCATGATACTCTGTAAAAGATTGTTCAGTTTTACTGTAGTAATATACCAGTTTATTCCTTGCAGTAATAATAGCCTGTACTATAGCATTATTTCAGACTGAATTTCTTTTTGAGTGATTCAACTGCTTCTCAAGATGAGTAAATAAACTGTTATACACTCATCAGACTGACTGCAGCATTGATGTATGAGTGATTAAGACTGTCTTTGTTATCTTATAAAACTGAAACAGTAAATCAATCACATATTTCAACTGAGTTCACTTCATATCAGAAAGTTTCAATATCTGAATCTTTTTCTAATCAGAGTGTTGCACTCAATAATCAATTATCTGACACAATTGAAGAGCTCAAACAGTTATCTTATATGTTGAACTTCATTATGTTCTAATATTCTGTATCATATTCAGTGATATGACTGATTTGTTTATTTATTGAATATCATGAAATTATTATTATTATTTAGAGAAGATACAAATTACATTAGCAATATTTTGAATCTGTGATATTTAAATTATTAGTCAATCTATTCAAAATTAACAGTAGTATTATCAAAAAGTATTATCAAAAAGCAATATTAAAAAGAGTTATTAAAAAATATTATCTTTTATAAAATAAATGTAAAAATTACTTAAGTAATCACTTTCATCTTATTCTCACTTCAAGAATCAGTTATCTCATTATTCTTTATCTTAATATTAAGATTCTTTATCAGTGATTATATCACAAGTTGAACCACATGAGCAATGCAGAGAATATGACCTTATTTATTATTTCAGAAATACAAAGTCAATTTTTACTTTAAGCTCTTTATTATAGTGTAGTTATTCACAGCATTGTCAGTTGTAATTATAAGAAGACTGAGACTAATATCTCAATAGTCATTTTTAATCACAGTCATTAATATCTCTGTTATATAATCCTCAGTATGACTACTGATCAATGATTTAAATTCAATTAATATCTCTTAATAAGTTCAGTTCTTATCAATGTAATAACATATAACTTCTATAAATGCAAGATTGTTTATACTAGTTCATACATTCACTGTAAGAGATACTCTTTAATGATTCTTCAACTCTGATTCTAGATGTTGTATATTGACTTTATAGTGTGTCTCAAGGTTGAACTGAAGACAGAATCAATGTAAAATATAAAGATTTGAATTAAGCATTTGAAGAAGTGTTCAGAATTCAGGGTTTTTCATTGATTGAAGAGAAAGATTCAGAGATATACATATACAAAGTAATTGTTCATGAAAGTTATCAGATGAGAGTTATGAAATCAGAGTACTGATACATAGTTATTTTCACATGATTTTCTTCAAATTAGAAAGTTAGTATTATCAAAAATCATTATCTGATAGAGTAACTTACCAGCTCAGTAGTAATTTTCTGATTATTTTTCTTTTATTGTCTGCATTCTGATGACTTCAGGTGTCAGAAAATTCCTTCAGAATCATGATCAGTTTATAATGAATGTTTCTGAATGAAGTTGCAGTGATTATAGCAGAGAGATGACTCTTCAGTAATCTATAATACAATCTATTGATAATTATTCCATAGTTCATCTCAGTGTTTGTGTTGAGTTTTTCATAAATTTCATGACCTGAAATCAGATATGAAAAATGAAGTGATTATTCATTATAATTGAAAGAGAGCATTCTGTGTTGAATTATAAATAACATAGACTTTGTAATTCACAGTGATTTCTTAAAGAGTTTATGAATCTTCAATAGAAGTAAAAGAAGTGAAAGAAGTGAATTCAGAAGACATAATAATAATTTGAGAAAGATGATAATTTATTTTCAATAACTGATCACTGATGTGTGTAAGAAGAATTAATATAAGAGAAAATAATCTTCTTTCTTAGCTTAGTTATAATTTTAGTACTAACTCAGATTGAATATCATCAATGTATAAAAGTAAATAAACAATCTTGATTAATCTCTATCATATTTCTTGAAATATATTAATATTATGAAAGAGAGTATTATCAAATTATATTATCAGATAATATTATTAAAAATATATTAATATTGTGAATATCAATATTGAAAAAATATTGATACTTATACATTATAGTAATATGATAGTTGAATATATATATATATATTATTTCTGATATTGATAATTGATTACAACTTGTACAATAATTTTTGAAAACTTAAAATTAATTTCAATTATTAACTAATAGTTACAAACTTATAACTAACTAATATAAAAAGAAAAAAACTTTTTCTACTTATTATCTTTCTTCTCTTTCTTATTCTTCTTATCATTCTTCACAATTCACTTCTCATTCTTATTCTTCTTCTTCTTCTTATCTGAGGTGATAATCATCTCAAAATCTCCCTCTGCTATCTTCTCAGAGAAGGGTTCTCACTGCTCCTCTTCAGCCAGGTCAACCTGTGCCTCAAAATCCCATATTTCCTGGTCTGCTGTCTCAGGTTCCACCTCAGCAGTAAGCAGATTAGCATGCTCAGAGAGCAGGACTGTCTTCTCAATGTTCTGAATCATGAAGTGCATTTGAGACCTGAATAAGACCTTAATTCCCTTCTCTATCAGCTTCTGCTAATCAATTAGAGAACAGAATCATTATTAAAAATTGTTATCTCTCAATAAAAAACTTATCAGTTTTGACTTCTTTGTCTCTCACTTTAATACCTTCTTAATCTTCTTCTATCATTACTTATTTACAGTAACACTTTTCTTCTCTCTCTCTCTCTTTATCTTAGTCTTAAATTATTCTCAGAACTTCTCCTGATCTCACTGCTGCTGTATGAGACTCTTCACTGTCTTTCTTTTCAATCTCTCACAGGCAGTGTCATCTGCATTATTTCTATACTTAGTTCAGTCTAAATCTATTAGAAGTGTTACTTAAAATCATTATTATTCTACTCTCTTACAGAGCCTCTTCAAGGTATTATAACATGTCTTACAATCTGTCTCTCTGCACTTGAACACCTTCTTCTTCTCTTTCTTCAATCTGTGACAGTGCTCATGCGCCTTGATGGTTCACAGAACCACAGAATATTTGAAGAGAGATGACATGATTGATTTTAATAAGTATTGAGAGAGAGATGAAGGCAGGCAATGATATGATAATGATAATAATAATGATAATGATGATAATGATAATAATGATGATAATGATGATGATAATAATAATGATAATGAAAGAGAGAGTGCATTGAAATATATTATTAACTTATCAAATATAAAGAGATAAAGAAACTATTAACAGCTTTCAGAGATGTACAGAAATGACTACAGTGTTATATAGCAACATTATCTTCATTTAATACATATACTATTGATATTCTTTGTATACATTTATCATATAAGAGATACATGCAGAAAACAGATCTTTGTTGCTAGAAAGAATGATTGCAGTGATTCTCTGTTTTCATATTATAAAGATAAGTTATTCTCATTTCTTTCTTCTCTCTTTTCTCTTCTTCTTCAACTCATCACTAAGTTCAAGCTGATATGAAAACTATTAAAACACTCATAGAAATCCTTAAATTAAAGAGTATAGACTAATCAAATTTTAAATACAGATGAATTAAATTAATTCAATAATACTAATTATTCATTCTCTTCTTAATAAAATAATAGTTGTGTCTTCTCTCTCTCTCTCTCAAACAAAACATGACTCATAAAAAGCAAGTATCACACCAGGCTATAATGATCAACACAGTCTCAGCACACAGAGCTGTATACACATAGTGCATACTGAACTGAGAGACTGCATGAGTTGCAAATCAATGACAGCATCTCAGAAAGAGTCATGCAGTGTGAGAAAGCTGTAACTCTCAGTCACATGCACAGAGAATGAATTGCTGCAGTAAGTGCATATGCATTGTATAAAAGTAACACTTTTTGATAACACTCAGTCTCTGATATCATGAAAATAGAGTCTCTTCATGAGATTCATTTTTATCAGAAGTTAAGAGATCTTATATTCTTCAAGACCATCTTCACACACCTTGTTCATGAAATCAATGAGAAAAATCATTAATTTCAGTGTTCTACTCTTGATGTTATTCAAGTGATAGCAGAGTTCACTCTGACTACACTTTTTAAGTGTATATTTTCTAATTATTCACATTTATACAGATATATACTGATTATTTATTAGATGATATTAAGACAATGACTCATCACAGCTGTGTTACTCTCACTGTGAGAGATACACAGTTAATGATAAATATTGCAAAGACTCTAAGAAGTAAGTATTTTAAGAGTGCTGTGACTCTGCAATCTTGATTTTTTTTTATTTTTATTTTTTATTTTTTTCTTTTTCTTTTCTTTTTTTTTTTTATTATAATTTTTTCTTATGTTTTGTTTTGTTTTTTATTTTTTATTTTTTTTTATATTTTATATTTTTTTCATAATTAAAATTATATGAATTATAATCTATGTTCAGAAAAGTAATAATATTTGATAACACTCTCTGTTGAATTTTCAACAAATGAGCACTATGTTATAATATTATATAAGTGAGAAATAATTTCATGATCTCATTTGATATCATTCTCAATAATGAGATTAGAATGAAAATGTGACTAAGAATTCAAACATATTCTTTATCTGAGACTAGATTTTTATTTGAAAAGTGAATCTGAAATCTTTAATATTTGAAATAACATGATTTGAGATCAATGTGATGAACACAAATCATGACCAGAAGTAATGCTTTTAGGCAATGTGACAACTGTAAAGTTTGGTCCTGGTCTCAGACACGGTCACACGGTCAGTCTAGACGGGCTGCGCCTGATTATATAGACTATTTCATTACACTTGATAGATTTCTGCTGAAAGCTCTGATTCTTGATCACTGATTCTTGACTAAGAAACTCACAGAGCTTTTATTCTCTTACTCTGAAGCTTTATCTCATATATGTATAAATATTCACTCTGATCACTGATTTTCATACTTTCTCTTTTCTTTCTTCTCTAATGTTTTTCACTTTTATTATATAAGATCTATATCTTAATACTGATCTAGTCAATATGAATCTCTTACACTTGGAAAATATTCATTATCTTCACATTGAAAATGATTACTTATTAAAAAAGATATCTGAACATGTAACAATGTGTAATAATAAGAAAATAAATAATCACAGACTAGTTAAGTGAATATCAAGTTCTTACTAGATAGATAGAAGCTTACTTATCAGTCACTCTAACTCTGCAATGAGCTCTTATGAAGAGAATATCAGTAAAAGATCTGACAGTTCTGACATCTTAAATATATAAGATATTTATATGAATATACTTCTTCTGATTCTGAAGAACTCTTAAACACAGATACTATAAATCTGATGAATAATATAGCTATGTCTACTGATAATATAAGAGAACTTCTGAATGCGAGTATAAACACAGTGCTGCAGTGACTCTGAGCAATGTTAAAATTACAATATTAACAGATAGTTGATATGCATGCAAATCAATAACATCAATATAAAGAAATTCAATAATTAACTCAATAAGAAACTTCTGCATAGATAATTTCAACACTGACTGAATCAGATATGAATATAATGCAAGTATTGAAGAAATATTTAGATACTTCTGTATATTTTAATACTTCTGATCTCACTCTCTACCTGTCATGAAGATTGAACATACTCATGAAACTAAGTGTAGATGAAGATATTATCAGTTTATTAACTAATCAAGATTAATATATTAATAATTAATTAAAAGATTATGTAAAACAGAAGTTTCACTTATGAATAAAGACATGTGAATCAGTGTTATATATCTCTGATAATATTATTAAACATCTTAATATTCTGTTCAGAGACACTGCTATGCAGCAGATGATATTAGATTAATTAAAGAGTATCTGATAGAGAAATACTTCTCTTACAACATTTATCTCTGACTTCATTATCAAGATTCTAGAAGCAGACAGTCAATCTTGAGAGAATTAAATAAAGATTAGCATGCTCAAGAAGATACTAACTTTTAAACTTTTATAAGCTCTTATAAGTATTGATAAAGCTCTGACTTATAAGATCTTCTGCATACAACTCTGAACATTGAATGACTGTCTTATCAAGCTTAAGAATATACAGAATAATAGTAGAAGACATTACACTGATACATCTGTATTAAAGAATAATGATGCAGATATCATGAATTGAGTAGACTTGAATATCTATGTATAAGCAAGAGTCTTTACTGTCTGAACAGACTTCTGAGTCTCTGAGATCGCCTCTGAAGAAGCTGCTGATCACTATTAATGAGAGATATACATTAACTGTAACTGATTAAAACATATCACTTTCAACTGCTGATCAGTCTACATATCTTCTTATTCAAAGAAAGAATCAGTGTCAGTCTGCATTAATCATATTATATTAGAGAAAGATTTGGAAGATAACTATGAAGACACTTTAATGAAATAGAGAAAAGATTAACTTCTATTTAAACTCATAAGCAGAAGCTTGAAGAGGTCAGATAATAACATTTTAAAGAGAAAATAACAATGAATATGATTCTTGTATCTACTGTGATAAATAACATATATAATATGAAAGTCATGATAGACAGTGATCTATATCACTATGCAATGATTAAATCTTCAGTTGTAAGACACTGTAATCTTCAGCATATTTTCTTATTAAAATCTCAACTTCTTACAGAATTTAATAATTTAAGAGATGTTTGTATCTGTTATATAATAAAACTAAACATTGATGTCAGAGAATATTAATACAAAGATACTTATACATATAAAGTTGATAATCTTAACTATAATTTTATACTAGACTCATCTGACTATCTGAACAGAGTATTCTATTAAACACTTGAAACAGAAGTTTAATATTCTCTAATAATGATCAAGTTTATGAGAATAATAATTATAAGACTATGAATCTTACACAGATCTCTGTCAATACTTATAAAATACTCTGAAAGAGCTTCTGACAGAGTCACTGATAAGACTGTTAACAGTAGAATTTTATAACAATCTACTCTATCAGTCTAGCTAATATTAAAAAAGCTCTAGAAAGATTATTCTGTATTATAATAACAGATTCTTATATAAATCTCTCTCAATAGTATCATGAATATCTATATGTCTTCTGATAAGATAATGTTTCTGATAAGATAATGTTATAAATCTACTTCTCTTACAAGACTCAGAGATAGATTACAGTATCAAGTTGAAAAAAAAAATAATAATGTAAGGGGCCTACGCCGAATAAATCAGTATGATATTGATAGGTCTTATATAACAAAGAGAAAAATGTTAGAGAAGAAAAAGAAAGAGAAAGTGCAAGAATCAGCAATCAAAGTGAATATTTATATGTGTATGTGATGGTGTATGCAGTGGAGCTTCAGAGTGGAAGAATCTATATGTGTTCATAACAGCCGAGGATCAGCAATTGAGAATGGCTGAGAATCAGAGTGTACGTGTTCGAGATCGAAGCGGTTGAATCAGTGATCAAGAATGGCTGAGAATCAGAGTGTATGCGTTCGAGAATGAAGCAGTTGAAATCTGTGCAGTGTAATGAAATAGTCTATATGATTGATCAGGCGCAGCTCATCATATTAACCCTCTCTTTCTAGAAGCAGTTCTCATCGGTCAAGGGCCGCTGTTTCAGATAATGTGGAACTCAGAGTTCAGATCAAGTAATCATACTCAACTCATTTCATGAGATATTATCAGCTGCAGCTGTGAAGTCTCTCATCAAGAATATTTTCAGTCTCTCACTCAAGATCATTATCTTCTTCTATGATGTCTGGCAGCTGTCAGTTAGAAGTCAGTTGAGAAGGAAATGAGTCAGTGAGAGTGCAGTGAAGCAAGCTTGTATAAAAGACATCATAAATCTCTGATAATATGTCAAGATAATAGTTATGACTATCTAAAACTTCTATCACTTTATACTTAGTATGACAGTAATTCAGTGTATAAGACAGACATGTGATCTGTATATTCTTAAGATTCAATCATATCAGATCTTCTATCTTATATTATTCAGTGAGATCTCAGTGAATATTAATTCAATCTTCTTAATTCTGTTTATTATTTATCATGAAGATCTCTGCTTAATCACAGATGTCTTGAAGTTTTAGTACTATATTATCAGTGATCTGAATCAGACTGCAGAGATTCAGTGTGAAATGTGTAATCTCTAGAAGATTCAGTACTTTTATATAATATCTGTGTGTGAGAAAGAACAGACTTATATCTATTGAAATGACATCTCAATCATTGATAGTAATCTCTGTATGTAGAAGAAGATCATATCAATTATCTTGTAAGTAATTGCAGAACTTATGAAGATAATTCTTCATAATCTGAATTATCTGTTCTGACATATTATCAGTCTCAAGATGATAGACAGTTGACAGACAGTGTGTAATCAACATGCATCTAGCTCAAAAGAATGTATGTTTGCTCTAAGAACTCAAAAGAACTGGAGAAAAGATGAAGCTCAAAGCAAATCTAGAACTGAAGAGAATAGTCAAGCCAGTAAACTCACAACTGCAAGCTCAAAAAGAAGAAACTCTCAACTATCTAAATCTTCAAACTTTAATTCTCCAGCTAAATGTAAACAGAATTTGAATCCTCAAACCTCTGTTAAGATTAGAGAATTGAGAAATGACTCTGATAATAAACTAGATATAATGCAAGCAGTTGAGATTCCTACTTTTCAGAATAGTTATAATCTACTATCTGATAATAGTGATTAGATTCTACTCTACTCTCTTTTAGTATGAATATACAATAAAAACAACAAAAAAAGTTTAAAAACTCTTCAAAAATCACATTCATTCAAAATAATGTGGATAGAAACTCAAATTGCATTTATTCTTGTCTTTAAATTGCATTTGAATAAAAAGTTGATTTTATACTGCTTCAGAAGCCGAATTTTGATGCTGAGTAAAAATATACTATTTCTCATTCAAGCTACTACTGCTTTATGCCTCAAAAGTCTGTAATAAAGTCAAGAGAGGTGATCTATGAAGGAAAGAGATCAAGATATCAATTTAATCTAAGATTTGATATCATGTCTGACCCTGATATTCTGATGGGTGATATTATAGATAAAGAGAATGAGTTTGATACTATACAGCTCATAAATGTCTATAATGAAAAGTCATTGAAGAAAAATAATAACATCTGAACAATTGATAGAGAGTTTCTGAACATAACTTCATCAAGAAACTCTATAATTGTAGAAGATTTCAATACACATCATCTCTGATAGAATTCAGAATGCAAAAGAGCAGTAAGAGCTGATAATCTGATTGAATGAATCTTTGAGTATTTAATAGATTTAGTTAACAAGTCTGATCAACAAACATTCTTTAGAAAAGATATGAAACAGAAATCTATTATAGATCTAATCTTCATGTCATAAAATCTAATGAAAAAAAGACTTGTAAACTGATTTATTGATTCAAATGAGACATCAGAATCAGATCATGAGATTATTCAATTTGATATTGAACTGAGTGAGGAATAAATGAGTGAAAATCCTCTTCTCTCTAATTAGTTTAACTTTGAAAAAGCTGACTGAAAGGCAGTTGAAGAAAGCATAAAACTGTTAAAATCTAAAAGACAGAGTGAGCTATATTGAAATCCTGGTCAAGATATCTCAAATGAAATGCTTGAGAATAGAGTGAAGCTCATTACATCTATTATTCTAGTAAGTGTTAAAGACAATATTTTAAAGAGAAAGTCTTCTGAGTATTCAAAACCTTAATGAAATGAGAATATCACATCTAAAAGAAAACAATTGACTACTGCTAGAAGAGATTGAAAGAATGATATAATTTCTGATAAAGAGCTTAAAGCTGTCAGAAATGAATATTTTTCAGATATTAAAAGAGCTAAAACAGACTGCTGGAATAAATTTCTTGAAGAAGTATAAGAAAAGAAAGTTTTTAAAGCTTTTAACTATACTAAAACAAGAAGTGTAGTAAAACTTTCAATCTTAGAATATGAGTTTCAGAATAAATTATATACAGCAAACTCTTTTGAGAAAAAATATCAAGCTTTTATAAGAACTCTCTTTCAAAACTTATCAGATTCAGATTCAGAGGAAGAGAATATATTACTTCTCAACTATATTGATGAAAATGACTGGAAATGACCTGATCTTACTCAAGATGAATTAGAGTCAGCTATTTTCTCAAGTTCAGTTAAAACTGCTGCAGAGCCTGATTCAATTAATCACTTGATTATTCAAAATACATACTTCTACTTAAAGAATGAATATTTTAAGCTCTTTTTCAATCTCTTGAAAAATGAATATCATTCTGAATGTTGAAGAGAAGTCACTGAAGTGATTCTTATAAAATCTAATAGAAAAACTTCAATTTCTAAGTCATATAGAGTAATATCTCTATTGAACTATCTAGAAAAGATTTTAGAAAAGATAATAGCTACTCAACTATCTTTTATAAGCTCTATCAGTAATTCTCTTTTATTCAGTGAATAAATGAGAGATAGAAAACAGTATTCTGTAATTGACACTGTTCTCTCAGTTATTCATGATATTCAAATAGCAAAGCATAAAGATCTGGTCTCAACTGTAGTTTTTATTAATATAAAAGAAGCATTTGATTATGTTTCAAAGTCAAAGTTAATTCAGACTTTAAAGATGTTAAAACTGTCACTTTCTCTAATAAAATGAGTTAACTGTTTTATATTTAAAAGAATTATACAACTTTTCTTTGATGAAATAAAACAAGACAAGACTGAGATAAAAATAGAAGTACTGTAAGAATCTTCAATCTCACTCATTTTATTTACAATATACACTGTGTATCTATTCAAAAATAGAAATATGAGAATAGTGCAATCTCTGAGTTATATGAATAATATTGATCTAGTCTGCAGCTTAAAAACTATTAAAGAGAATTTGAAAGTGATTGAAGAAGCTATAAAGAAAATCTTTATTAGAGTAGATATCAATTAAATTCAATTTAATATAAATAAAACTGAGTTAATTCATTTCTTTTCTAGATTTAATGAGAAAGAACTATCTCTAACTCTTTTAAATAGAGAGATTAAACTCAGTGTAAATATCAAATGATTAGAAGTATGATTAAACTTTAAGTTGAATTTTAAATATCACATTCAATAAAGAACTGTCAAGACAGAAAGACTATTGAATAATATAATCAGACTATCAAATACAGAGAGAGGTCTATTCTTTCGGACTATGAGACAGTTATATATAGTCTGTATTACATCAGTAGCTGATTATGAAGTTCAAGTTTGATGAAATAATTAAGAGAATTTCACTGAACTCTTTCAAAGTCTGTAAAACAGAGTCTTGAGAAGAATTCTGAAAGCATTCAAATCATCTTCTATTAAAGTAATGAAAATTGAAGCTTCAATTTCTTCTCCTGCTATTAGATTTGAAAAGGCCTGTATGAACTATACTCTGAGAGTTATAAAGATGAGCTTAAATCATATAATTAGAGAAAGAGTCTCTTCTTCATTTTCATCAATTTACTCTGAAAATGAACTGAATTGAAATAGATTTCTTGATTGCAATGAAAATGATTCTTCAAAGAAAATGTCTTCTTAACTGTACAGACTATGCTCTCTGATTAAAAATCAATTTTCTTCTTTAAATATTGAAAAAGTTGATCATGAGAAGTTATCTCTCTGAAGAGAAAAGCTTGAATCTCTTATAGACTTATAAATAAGTGAACTATCTAAAGAGAAAGAATATGAACAGCATTTGAAGAGAATTTCTACAATCAATATAAAAGACTCTATTCTGATTTATTCAGATGACTTAAAAAATGAGAATTTGAATAGATTAGATACAGACATTGCTTATACTAAAGATAATATCAATTTTATCTCAGATTTGTGAAATTTAGACTGTGAATCTGAAGTCTTTGATGCTGAACTATTTACAATAGTGAAAGCTTTCAATCTCATTGAAATAAAATCTTATAAAAGAGGAAATAGTTTGAAAGAGACATGAATATTCTCTGATAGTCAAGCTGCTTTAAAAAGACTTAGAAATAGTCAGATTTATAATAATCAAATGAATCTTGAACTGATCTTAAACTCTGTTTTGAAAATTTAAAAGAGAAGAACATCAAAGCTGATAATTCATCTGCACTAAGTTCCTGCTCATATGAATATTCATAACAATGAATTGACTGATTCAGCTGTAAAAAAAAGTGCAGAATTAAGCAGATCTATTTAAAAAATTGTATTCTGATCTTTTATAAAGAGAAAAATAAAAGAATCTTGTTTAGATAAGTGAAATTAAAGCTGGCAGAAATAAAAGAAGAGTATACATTATTCAAGATTTGAAACAAAACCTAAGTGAAAATCTTATTCAATTAAATTTAAAAAGAAAATATTATCATCTATAATACAGCTGAAACTAGGACATGGCTATTTCAAATCTTATATATAAAGATTTAATGATAGATTTGACTCAATAGAATGCTCATTCTGCAATACAAATGAGAATTCTGAGCATATTATAATACACTGTGTATTATACAATAGTCTCAGAGCCAGATTGAAAGAGAAGTATGATCTAAATCAATTAAATATGAGATTCTTATTCTCAACTGAGATAGAAATTAAATACTTAATAGACTTTCTATCAGAAACTCAAGCAGCTACAAGAAAATGACTAAATTCAGAAATATCTGAATATGAAGAGAAGGAAATCAATCAGATATAGTCTGTTAAAACAGCTATATACTATCTTTTAATAATTTGTTTTGTTACAGTCTCTCTTTACTTTATCTTTTCCTTTCAATTCCTTTCTATCTATCTATTTAATGTGTCTATCTTTAAGACTGTGTTCTCTTTTCCTTTGTCATGATATTGTCAAATGATTTCAAAGTATCAGAAGATGTTAAAATACTGCAATTTGTAAACAGTTTTTGTATTCTGAGCTGGAATTTTCTGATTTTGCATATCTGAAATTGATGAATGTATAATAGTTAACTTTACAGATATAGGAAAAACCCTGAGAACTAAAAGTTCTCAGATAGATATTATAGTCTCTAACTGCATACATCTATAATTGAAGAATAATAATAATAATACTGAATGAATTAAGAATTCTGACTCTTGAATTCAAAGATATTAGTTAATTATAATGAGATCACTTATAACACTATATACACTTCACTGATCAGAACATTCTTCAGATCTACACTGAATAAATTATAATATATAACAGCTTAAACTGATGAACTTCTTTAAACACTCATTGAAGCAGTATATCAAGCAGTATCTTAATTTCTCTCAGAACTATGTATAAGAATCAATATCTCAGAATATTCAATCAATGATAATAATACTCTACAATTTCATAAATAATGCTGAGTCTCTCACTCTGAACTCTTACACATCTGAATAATGCAAGAGATGCATGATTTATATATAACTGATTATTCAGACTGTGAATATCTATATAGAATGATCTTCTGAGAGTTCTACTGATCTGAGATATTAAACAGCATCAGATACTTCATCTGAAACTGTAATCATTATTCTTTTATCATCTTATCAAAGAACTGTAGAAAATATCTGCTGAAACTACTTAATATCTCTGATAGAATCTGATGAGATATAATAATTAACTTTACTATTAATATCTCTGAGAGTAAGAGTTGCAGAAATATTCTGATTATTATGAATTACTTAAGTAAAAATGTAATATTAAAATCTTATAATAAGATAAATACTGAATAAGTCACTGAAGTCTTCTTACAGAGTCTGTCTATCAGATGTATGATTATCAGATCTATAGTATCAGATCAGAGCTGTTAATTTGTAAGTACTTTCTAAACAAGAATCTGTTAAGTTCTCAAGATTATATACTATCTGTTAACTATCTATCACTCTGAGATTAATAATGCATTAGAATGAACAATTCAGACTGTAAAGAATTATCTCTGTAAGTTCTGTAATCACTTATCAGATAATTGATATGATCTGCTTCTATATACAGAGATTGCTATCAATGAATAAGATACTGTTTCAACAGATATAAGTCTGTTCTTTCTTATATACAGTTATTACATGAAGATGTTGAATCTTCTAGAGATTACACAGTTCACACTAAATCTCTGCAGTCTGATTCAGATCACTGATAATATAGTAATAAAGCTCTGAGATATTCATGACTGAGCAGAGGCCTTTATAACAACTGTGAAACAAGATTAAGAGAATTAAATCAATGTTCATCAAGATCTCACTGAATAATATAAGATAGAAGACTTGATATAATTGAACCTTAAGAATATACAGATTACATATTCATCTTATACACTGAATTACTGCTATATCAAGTATAAAGTGATAGAAGTTCTAAGTAGTTATAACTATTATCTTGACATATTATCAGAGATTCATAATGTCTTTCATACAAGCTTGCTCTGCTGTGCTGTCACTGATCTGTTCTCTTCTTAACTGACTTTTAACTGGCAGCTGCCAGACATCATAGAAGAAGATAATGAGCTTGAGTGAGAGATTGAGAATATTCTCAATGAGAGATCTCATAGCTGCAGCTGAAAATATCTCATGAAATGAGTCAGCTATAATCAATCAATCTGAACTCTGAGTTTTGCATTATTCAAAACAGCGGCTCTTGATCAATGAGAACTGCTTCTGAAAGAGAGGGACTAATGTAGCGGGCTGCGCCTGATCAATCATATAGACTATTTCATTACACTTCACAGATTTCAACCACTTTACTCTTGATCATCAATTCTCAGCTGTCATAAACGCGTATAGATTCTTCTGCCTCGAAGCCCCATTATATACATCATCACATATATGTATAAATATCTACTTTAATCACTGATTCTTATACTTTCTCTTTCTTTTCCTTCTCTAACATTTTTCTCTTTGTTATATAAGACCTATCAATATTATACTGATCTATTCAGCGTAGGCCTCTTACAACTTATAAAAGTCTGTAAGAGTGTGAAAGTTAATGTCTTCTTAAGCTTACTAATCTTCATTTAATTCTTTCAAGATTGATCACCTGCTTCTAGAATCTTGATGTTAAAGTCAGAGATAAATGTTGTAAGAGAAGTGTTTCTCTATTAGATACTCTGTAATCAATTTAATACTTTCTGTTGCATAGCAGTGTCTTAGAATAGAACATCAAGATGTTTGATAATATTATTAGATGTTTACAATGCTGATTTACATGCTTTTATTTATAAATAAAACTTCTGTCTTATACAATTCTTCAATTATTCATTAATATATCAATCTTAATTGATTAGTGAACTGATGACATCTTTATGTATACTTAGTTTCACAAGCATTTTCAATCTTCATAATGAGTAGAGAGTGAGATTAGAAGTATTAAAATATACAGAAGTATCTAAGTGTTTCTTCAGCACTTGTATTGTGTTTATATTCAATTCTATCAGTGTTGAAATTGCAGTAGTTTCTTATTGAGTTAATTGTTGAATTTTCTCATATTGACATTGTTAATTCATATGCATTTCAGCTATTTATTGTTGTTGTAATTTCAATATTGCTCAAAGTCACTGTGACACTGTGTCTATACTCACATTCAAGAGTTCTCTTATATTATTATTAGACATAGTTATATTATTCATCAGATATGTAATATCTGTGAAATATTCTCTTTGTAAGATCTTGTTGCAGAGTCAGAGTAACTAGTAAGTAAGCTTCTATCTGAGAACTCAGTATTCACTTAACTGATTATTTATTTCTCTATTTCTTACACATTATTACATGTTCAGATATCTCAGTGAGTAATCATTTCTAATAAGAAGATAATAAATATTTTTCAAGTATAAGAGGTCTACACTGAATAGATTGGTATAATATATAGATCTTATATAACAAAGTGAAAAACATTAGAAAAGGAAAAAGAAAGAGAGAGAGTAAGAATCAGTAATTAAAGTAAATATTTATATACATACACAGTGAAGCTTCAGAGTAGAAGAATAGAAATTCTATGAGTTTTCAGCTAAGAATCAGTGACTGAGAATCAGAGCTTCAGTAGAAATCTATAAAGTGTAATAGAATAGTTTATATAATTAATCAGATACAGCTTATTACATTCAGTATTAAAAACTTCAGATTTACTTTTTAAATTATAGATATTAATTATTTACAGAATACATTTTAAATTAATTATATTTTAACTTTTTATAATTAATTAATCACTGTATTTCTTTTTTCAAATCAGTTATTAATTTTCAGAGATATTAATTAATAATTATTATTACTTATTTAATAATATATATATTAAACTTTTAATAACTAATTTCAGTTTTATTAAATATTTATAAATTTAGTTAAAAAAAGTATTATTAGTTTACTCTATATTAAAA
>NW_003101641.1:229553-232027 GCF_000003855.2 Blastomyces gilchristii SLH14081 | reverse complement strand
CACAAAATAATAAATATTCATTGAGATATTAACATTTGAAGTTGATTGAAATAGAATTACAGAGGCGGGCGTTGAGTGTAGACAGGCGTTGAGTGGTTGATTACGTTAATAAGTTAATAAAATATCAACATTTTATACTGATTTTAACAAATGTTTGCAAAATCTTGTTTAATTAATAACTTGACTTGCAGTAAAGAGTTCTACTTTATATTAAGTTTTATTAATTAAGCTCAGTTTTTATTACATAAAGGCTTTCATGAGTAAGAAGTAGCAGGTGCCAGCGGTGGGATTCAAACCCACGAACTCTTAATGTGTGCGGCCTTGATTACCAGTCTTACCAACTGAGCCACGCTGGCTATAATCATTCTTAAGAAAGTGTACAATTTCATTGATAGTGAAATCACTAAGTTGAGATAGCATATTGATGATAAAGGTAAGAAAGGCGCGTATTTGAATGATATTTGATTGAAAAAGACATGTATTGAATGATAATTGAATGATTCTAGAGTAATGTGAATATTTTGATTTTTTTGTGGTGTTTTGCTACTAATTTTCAGGGGGGGCTGGGAACATTCTGTTTTCACAAGCAATATGTCCGCCACAATAGCTGAAACAGATAGAATAATTAATAAAGTATTTTGCTATCTAAACCACGTTGCATGTGTAGATAAAGTTCCAGGGACGATCTCCGTGATTATCTCCTGGGCTTTGGGCTTGTTTATTGACGCCAATTGTAGGCTTTGATCCAGCGCCAATCCTCACGTGTGGAGAATCTGGCGAGGAAGAACCAAACCATGGAAAGCAACCAGATATCACTGCATGAGAAGGTTGCCAATGCGTTCAGGGAACGAAACATTCCCGTTAAACGCGAGGACATCGCTGCTACTCTGGTAGATGCCGACACTTGCAAATGGATAGAAACCCATCTCACACCAGAAACCCTTCTGTCAAAGGAGGAACTTACCTTGTACGTCCTGTCCTATGCTTCTCGCAAACACTACTGCAATCTGCCTCTAGCCAAGGAGCTCTTGCTAACCGATATCTCCTTTATTCTAAGGTATATAAAACTCGAAGCAACTGGTTCCCTCAAGTCTATCTTACAAGGACAAGAAATATCATCCACACGACCTTTCCTGGACGATGAAATCCGCGACGCGATTGGATCACTCACAGCTTCGACCGCGGCCATTGAGCACCAAACTAAGACCCTAAAGGTGCAATGCAAGGAGCTAAACTCCCAAATCCGCAATGGAATCCGGTCGCGACAACGGGAGGCGAAGGCATGGGAACATTTGAAAAATAAAAACGCGCGGGAGAAGGAGCAGATTGATGTTGCTGTACATTTGCACCCACCTTGAACACTGCATGCATGTTGTTTTCTTTATTGCATACATTATATTGACGTCCTCTTGCAGGTTGAAGACTTCACTCACGACTTTGAGGCGACTCTTGGCTCAGTGCAGTCTTTATTTTCCACCGAAGCTAATACCTTGCTCCCTCAATTGGCTAGTAAATTGAAAGACGACGACCGATCCATGCAGGGCTTGGAAAAAATAGCGTCGACAATTCAAATAGATACCAATTATAAGGAGCTTAGAGCACGGGCTATCGAGCTTACCGCGAAACTCGCCAGATACCTTGCCGAGGCGGTTCACTCACGGTTGGATCGGCTCTATACTGAAACTTTACAAAGCAGCCCACCTGGCCTGGATGAATACGATGAAGAAGCGGTAGCGGCTCTCCAGGAAGAGATAAGCTCATTATATTCGGAGATTGAGATTCTTTCAGAAATGGCCACCGAGCAGCAATTCAGGGATCCGATACTTCGTGCTCTTCAGAGTAGGGGGACAGAGGCTCATTCTACTTCTCAGCAGCAATTGGAACAAGTTCGTACTCTCGTCCTTTCTGTGTCACTTTGCTATCATATGCAACCGACGAATGAACATAAAATCTAACTTTAAGTTAGATTTTCGATACTATACTTGAATTAACACAGTCCACAGAGCGAATAACGGAGAGGCTAAATAACCGACAATCCCACCGGACGGCGTTAAGCTATCTAGCTGCAAAATACAAATGTGAACGGGAGAGTGAACTTTCAGAGCAGCAGACAAGTAAAACAACCACAGCACAAAAACGATTGTCTCGAGTATCATACGCGCCCGCAACCCCTAAGGACACTGACCGAAGAAGTTCAATATCTCTCCCGCTTGATCATAGCTCAAAAGCCCTTGATCAGCTCCTCCGGCGGCTTGGAGTTTCCATTATCGATCTAGTGGAAAGCAGGTTAACAGATAACCCTTCAGCAGCTCTTGATGAGAAGCAGCAGCACATGCTGGAAATGCTTCAAAATCTGCAGTCTACCGCAGAGTCGCCTCTTTCCGTCTACCTAGAAGCAGCAGACCAAGCGGCCCAGTTACTGCATTCAGCGCTGTATGCAGATTCGCCTTTCGAGGTTTCAATGGCTGATGCCG
>NW_003101641.1:225996-228626 GCF_000003855.2 Blastomyces gilchristii SLH14081 | reverse complement strand
ATCATTTCACTGATTCTAACTTACTTTTTTATCAAGAATGTTGAGAGTTTCAGTGCTGTTTATAGTCAGAGAATCAATCAGAGTCAGAAGATCAGAGAAGAAAGAGAAAGAAGAATTAATAACAGTAGTAGAGATATTAGTAAGAGAGATAAAAAGAGAATTATTACTATTATTAAATTTCTCATCACTGCTACTACTATCACTGACTATAACTGAATTCTTATTAAGATAATCTATAAATTTCTGAATATACTTTATTATTTCATATATCTTAATAATAATATAACTAGCTTCAGTATTAATATTATTTATTAAATTTATAAGATTCTTTATCACTGATTTTTATTCTTTAATACAACTGACTATCATTCTTAAAAGCTCATGATACACTTCAAGCTTGATAGTTTTAATATTAAGTTTTATCTTTTTAATTATGATTTTCTTCTTTTCTATGATAACTTTTTTCTTTTCAATTTCTAATTTTACTCTTTTAATATTTAACTTAATCTTTTTAATCTTGATTTTAACTTTTTCAGTAGTACTGATAATAATATTCAGAGCTTTCAGAATAATAGTAATACTCTTCATATATTAAGCTTTTACTTTCTATCAGTGAGTTTTAACTTTCTTAATCTATTTTAAAAGATTCTTCACTAATTTTAATATAGCTCTCTTTATTATTTTCTTAAAATTATTTAATATAGAAAGATAAAAGTGATAAATTTAAATCAGATTATTAACTTATTCTTTTAATTCTTCAGAGATAATTATATTTCTCTTTTTCTCATAATTATAATTTATATAAGACTTTGAGCTTCTCTTCATCTTATCACAAGCAGTATTCAAATGATGAGAAAAAATATACTTAATATAGTACTTATATATTATTTATTTATCAGACTACTTTATCAGAGTATTTAGATAGCTACTTATCTCTTTCTTCTGAGCTTTTACAGCAGTGATATAGATACACTTAAGAGTATTATCAGTCATTTTTACTATTACTGCTGCTATTATTACTGATATTACTGATATTAATATAATAGATGAATCACTGATATTCTTGATATACTGTGAATAAGATATCTTTGAAATTAGAACTTTTCTTATTAAAAGCTTTTTATTATAACTGACAGAATACTAATCTTACTAAAGATGAGAGAGAGAAGAGTGA
Source organism: Blastomyces gilchristii SLH14081 (assembly GCF_000003855.2). NCBI lineage: Eukaryota > Fungi > Ascomycota > Eurotiomycetes > Onygenales > Ajellomycetaceae > Blastomyces > Blastomyces gilchristii. Next base: position 227,452 of record NW_003101641.1, on the reverse strand, counting down.
GCTGAAAATAATCTTCATAGTATAATATAATTATAAGAAGAAGAAAGAAAGAAAGAAAGAAAGAAAAAGAAGATAATAAGTTATTCTCTCTATATATATTATTAATTCATCTTTATAGATTATTATATAATAAATGTGAATACTTTCATATTTCACTCTTATATAATTAATACATCTGACATATTTCATCTATATCTTATATTCAGAATGAATACTCTTTGTATAGACTACCACTGAATAAATTATAGCTATTTTAAATATAAAATCATTTCTATTAACTAGAAATATGTGTTTAATACACTGTCAGAAATATATCTACAGAATTCAAGATTTATAAAAAGATTTCTCAGTACAGTGACATTGATAAATTCTCTGCAGTCATGACTATATAAATTAAAAGATAGAGAATATAGCAACTTTCTTCAGTGAATATCAAGATAAGTATATTCTAATTATGTATATTAAAGTATATATTAATTAACTTATATATAAAACTCATGAAAAAATAAATATATTGAATAGAAATAGATTGTGTTAAAAATCTCTATACTAATCTGTCTTCTGCTGAAAGTGTCTCTGAAAATTTGATCTTTTTTTATATCTTCTTTCACACATCTTTTATCAGATGTCTCTTTTTCACTATCAGAGTATTCTGAATTATCTCAGTAAAGTCATCTCTGATAATTTACTGATATTTAAGAATATCACTCATAAGATCTCAGAATGTCAGAATATTTTATCATTGTAGTATAGCTGCAGTGAAATTTTCATTTATATCAGTATTATTAAATATTGTAATCTGAGTTGTAAGATTTGTATATATCTCTATTTTTCAGAATCAGTTTCTAGTTTTTCAATCTGAAGTTTTCAATTCAATGTCTTTAACTAATGAATATTCAACTTAGATTTCATATATTATTATTCTTACTCAAAGAATTGATTAAAGTTAATTACTCTTCACACTCAGTAAAAAATCAGAAAGAACTTTTCAGCAGTAAATAAATTATAAAAGTATTCAAAGATAATTAATTCTTTATAACAGTTATATAATTTAATTATTACTGAACTTTCTCTGCTCTTTATCTTTTTCTGTTAAATATAATTCTATATTAATATATGATTAGCTAAGTTGATCAGAAAAGCTTAGATTTCTCTGAGATATCTTACTAAAAGAGTAGGAATTTCTCTAAGATTCTCTGCTAAAAAGTTGATATTTCTTATCAGTGATTTATCATAACTTATTCAGAGATTCAAGATATTTCACTGACAGCTCAAGATTTCTACTGACAGCTCAAGATTTCTTATCAGAGACTTGATATATTCTGTTGAAAAGTTAAGAATTCTCATTAGAGATTTAAGATATCTCACTGAAAAGCTGCTATTTTTACTAAAATCTAAATACTGAGTGAGAAGAATACTACTTATCTTCATTTCTTTTAGAGTTCAGAACTTCGAA
>NW_003101641.1:216322-224411 GCF_000003855.2 Blastomyces gilchristii SLH14081 | reverse complement strand
ATACAAATTCTGTGTTTATGAAGAATACATTGCTAATAAGTCTACTCTTAGAAAGTCTCTCAACTCTGAAAAAGTAATACAGAGCATAATTTTCAATTTTATTAATCAAGAAAATCTCAATTTTAATAGTGTTATCAATGTAAATATCAGCCAGCGTGGCCCAGTTGATAAGACTGATAACCAAGGCCGCACACATTAGAAGTGCGTGGGTTCGAATCCCACTGCTGGCACCTGCCACTTCTTACCCATGAAAGCCCCCATGTAATAGAGGCTGAGTCTAATTAGTAAGGCTTGGTGCGGGGTAGAACTCTCTACTGCAAGTCAAGTCACTAGTTAAGTGAGATCCTGTGAACACTCATCAGAGCCAGTATGAGATGCCAATGTCTCACTATTCTACTGTGCACCTGTCAAGGTTCTAACAATATAGAGCCAAGCCTAATGTAGTGATTATACACTACTTAAGTAAGTCTCTAAAAACTAGAACTGTCATTGAAGCCTAGCTCCCCCTCAAATACAGGGAATGATTTTGAAAACCATCTGACTAGCAGGCCTAGATGCACATCTAGGCTCTAGACAGAGCACTCTGATAGGCTAGAGTCTGCAAGCTCACTGTCAATCTCTAATACTGACAGAGAGAACTGCAGTCATCAAGTCTATAATTAGTCTCTAACACAGGGTGAGGCCATGACAGCTGATTGATAGGCCTATGAACATCTAATGAGACCGAGATCAGCAACCGGAAGCTTGATGTATATATTACTAAGTGAGTGATGATAGTCACTAACTAACATCTCTGAAAATTAGTGACTAGTCTGAGAGAATGAATACAGTGATCAGTTAATTATAGAGAATTAAATATAATTAGCTTAAGATGCATTCTGCAGGTGACTAGCACTCATAGTCTTATAAAAGAGAAAATGATTTAAAAGAGACATGAATATTCTCTGATAGTCAAGCTGCTTTAAAAAGACTTAGAAATAGTCAGATTCATAATGATTAAATAAATCTTGAACTGATTTTAAACTCTGTTTTAAAAATTCAAAAGAGAAGAATATCAAAACTGATAATTCATCTGTATTAAGTTCCTGCTTATATAAATATTCATGACAATGAATTGACTGATTCAGCTGTAAAAAAGAGTTCAGAATTAAGCAGATCTATTCAAAAAACAGTGTTCTGATCTTTTATAAAGAGAAAGATAAAAGAATCTTGTTTAAATAAGTGAAATGAAAGCTGGCAGAAATAAAAGAAGAGTATATATTATTCAAGATTTAAGATAAAATCAAAGTGAAAATCTTGTTTAATTAAATGTAAAAAGAAAATATTCTCATCTATAATTCAGCTGAAACTAGAATATAATTATTTCAAATCTTATATACAAAGATTTAATAATAGATTTGATTTAACAGAGTACTTATTCTGCAATGTGAATGAAAATCCTGAGTATATTATAATACATTGTGTATTATACAATAGTCTCAGAGTCAGATTAAAGAAGAAGTATGATTTAAATCAATTAAATATAAGGTTCTTATTCTCAACTGAGACAGAAACTAAATACTTAATAGACTTTCTATTAGAAACTAGAGCAGCTACAAGAAAATGACTGAATTCAGAAGTATCTGAATATGAAGAGGTGAAAATTAACTAGATATAGTCTGTTAAAACAGCTATATATTATCTTTTAATAATTTTGTTTTATTATAGTCTCTCTTTACTGTACTTGTTTTCTTCTGTTCTTTTCTCTATCTATTTAATATATCTATCTTTAAGACTATATTCTCTTTTCTTTTGTCATAATATTTTTAAATGATTTCAAACTATCAGAAGGTGTTGAAATACTGTAATTTATAAACAGTTTTTATATTCTGAGCTGGAATTTTCTGATTTTGTATATTTAAAATTGATAAATGTATAATAGTTGACTCTATAGATATAGGAAAAACTCTGAGAACTAAAGATTCTCAGGTAGATGTCATAGTCTCTGACTGCATATATCTATAATTGAAGAATAATAATAATAATAATAATAATGTAAATATCAACTCTGAGTTCTACTCAGAAAAATCTTGTTGAATTCTTCATGAGATCACTTTACTTTTAAAATCTAATTCTCTTAATATCTACTCTTCTCAAATCTTCAACTTTTCAGTGATAAATATATATAGAAATGACAGAAATTGTCAACAATCTCACAGAGTTATGATAATCTCATAGTTGAGAAAGCTCTGTTAAATATTATTTCAGTGAATTCATCTGATATTTATTAATAAATAAATTTATTTTTTCTTCTGATTGTATTCAGTATCAGTGTGAGAATCTTGAATACTACTGCAAATCAGAGTCAAATGATATATCTTATATTGAAAGAGTGCATTTTATTGAATATAATCACTAATATTCAGACATGAGATCTTATATAATAGTTCTGAAAGTTTAAGAAGCTGTTCACTATACTCTGCAGACTGTATAAAGATTAGTGTCTTTAAATTCATCATTTAGTCTCTTTGAAATAATTATAATAAAGAATGAGATGAAATATATCTCAATTATTCAAGTTCTTAATTAACTTAATATTTATATAAATATAACATTTGAATCAGATTCTGATCTGCTAGTATATAAGAGTCAAGATCAGTATTTTCTTCACTGAGTTATAAGAACTAAAACTAGAATGATTGAAATATGACTATATTATAAATCTTCACTGATTCAGACTGAGTTGAAAATTACAGTATATGAATAAAATCTTTTAAAAAGCATATTTTATTCTGATATATAAGTTATTTCCCTGTTATATCAATTATTTATTAATAAATTTAGTTTATATCAGAATATGTACTGAAGCTTAATGAGTTTTTATTTAATTTCTGCACTGAGTGCTGTTAAATACTCAAAGCAAAATAATATTTTTACTCTAATTTTTAATTCTTATGATATCAATTTTTCTGACATAGTTACTGTATTATTATATAACTTATCTATATTAAACTGTGAGAGAACTATAATGAATATTGATGAAAAAGAGATAAGAGTGATTATATCTTATATTACATTTCTTGAAGATATATTATAGTAAAATAGTAATACAGAAATTAAAAAATCAACAGTAAGAAGATTATACTGAAACTGCTTTATCAATGACAAGAATTAACTGAATCTGAACTATAATCTATACAATAACAGCTGATTTCACTATTATATACAATATCTTCAGACTAAACTGAATGATCTGCTGAATCTTATACACAGAGATTAAATATATCAAGAGTAAGAAATAACATTACAGACTGTATTTCTTTTTCAGATATATTTAAGTTTGAATTTAATCTCTTTTTTCTCATGTGATTCATATCATAGTGAGTTCACTGATATATCAGAGATTTCATACTTATTACTGATCAATACTGTCTTATTACTGCATGATTAGCTAGAATACTTCTGAATATTATAGATATTCTCTTTTTCTCATAATTGAAATTATCTGCAGTCACTAATCATTTATCTCAAGAAGTATCAGCTTCAAGAACATATTTAAGCTTTAATTATTATATCTCTTATCTTGCAGTATGAGCTTAGAGAGAAATAACTCAGTCTGATAATTAAGCAGACTATTTCTGCAGTATTTTCAGTATTAAATTAATCATCTATTAATCTTATTATTCAGATATATACAGTCATTATAAGAAGTAATAGTCTATTAATATCTCAATTATTAAGAGAAAATGATTCTGAAGTGACTTATTAAATTATACTAAGAACTCACTGATAACTATCTAGCAGTCAGAGTAACAGCAATATTTCAGTTATCTTAAGCTAGTTCAGTTATTAGTCACTAGTCATTTCCTACTTCAACTATAAGTACTGTCATCACATATATCAGCAATTGTATAAAAAAAGCAAAGCTTATATAATATATGAAGAAACAGCTGAATATATATATTAATTTATACTATATTAAGTAGATTAAAGAATATATAGTATTTAATAACTGTAATATTCTGATAGAAGAGAATAAGTATCAGAACTATAAGAATTTAATACAGTAAATAAATTATTAAAATATAAAAAAGATACTACTCTTATAGAAGAGCTTTTACTGAACTTTATAACTAGTATTAAAAGATTTCTTTAACAGCTCTGATATACATCTGATGTAGAAGATTCAAGATTTATATACACTTTATTCAGCATTGTTTAATAATCTGTTGAGAATAAATGAAGAAGTTGAAGATGAGAATGATAATTCACTGAACTACTCTATTAAGTTAAAGTTAATAAAAGATTATATTACTCTGAAGATTTTTAATCATCTATTATTGAACAAGATATCAGAGAAAGTTAGTATATAATTTATAAATCTCTTCAAGCTTGAATTACTTTATTTATTTCTTAATAAGCTATGAGAATTCTATAATACTGATTAAAATAAGTTCTCAGTTTTAAAATCAGATTATTATTCAATACTTTTCTATAATAAGTTAACATTCTCAGTTGAATATATCTATTCAATCAATTAATTAATCAATTAATCAGTTATTGACTTACTAATATATAAATCAGAGATTATATTTCACTGAATCTCTCTTATAAAAGAGAATATTATTTAATATCAGAGAGCAGAAGCTTGATCAGATTATAATTATATTTATTCATGAAATAAAAGAAATTAAGTGAATTTTCTTTACACTTATTTCTCTATATTATATTATACATGATTATCTACTGAATCTGCTGATTTTATAAGAGAATTCTGATAATTACACTATTATCAGACTACTGATAATTTGAAAGACAGTATTATATAATATTTTAATACAGAATAGTAATAAAAATGATAATTATTTAGTATATAAGTCTTAAGTAATAAGATATTTATATTGTAATTGAGATATCTCATTTCTTTAGATAAATAGTTGATGAATAGTAGCTGAGTAATAGATAACTAGCTTAATAGTATATTAATTTCACTGACAGAACAGTATACAGTGTCTTATAATATCTTAGTAGTATTCTAATAATAACATCTGCTAATTATACAGTTACTGAGTAGTATCATGATAATGTTAGAAAGTTCTGCACTGTCTCAACATCATCTTGACATTTAATATTCAGCAACATGTTACTGAATATAATGATGGAACATGTGTTACAATCAGCGACACATGACACAGGTGGAATGGTGGATCCACAGTGTAATCACCGTAAATTAACCCTACGTTCTTCCCGTAAGGATAACATAGCTAGCTTCTCCCACATGAATACAAGAGATTAACCATCCTACAGGTTGTAGCCTGAATATAGACTGGCCGTGTGACCGTGTCTGAGACCAGGATCAAAATATTTAATAGTCTCATTACCAAATTTGTTAATCTCATTACACAGTAACGTGACCAACCACTCAACGCCCGCTTACACTTAACACCCGCCATTTCGCCATCACTATGATGAAATATTTTCAATGATATCTTAACAACGCAATTAGATTTTAAGGTGATATATTATATGATGAAAATATATATAGAAAATTACACATAAAAATACACAGCTAATTCTGTAGATATTTGTTTAACTTAATAACTCATTTAAAACATGAAATCTTGAATGAAAACAGATTCAGTGAGTAAGCAGCTATTAAATTAGTGAAGATTGCAATATTATCAGATTTCTCTAACAGTAAATCTGTAGATATTCTAATAGAGCTCTAAAAACATAATTTAGTCACTCTTTATAAAATCAAGAGTTAATTTTTCTGATTAAAAAAATGATTTTTAAATTTTTAAATTCTTTTCTTATTCAATTCTAATTATTATTATATAATAGATTGTTCTTTCTTCTCTTTTTACTTTTAAGTCTTTTTTACATCTCTAAGCTTCTTTTCAATCTGCTATTAAGTAACTTTTGTAATTTTATTCATATTTTTTGACTGCTTTACTATTTAATAAGCTGTTTTTCATTTTATTCTCTTTTTTATAATATCTGTCTTTTTCTGTTTCTTAAGAATAGTATGTTATAACTTGGTATTTTTCTTATAAATCTGCTTATTCTTTTTAATAGTTTCAGAAGTTATTATTTTCTCATATACAATCTGTATCTTTACTAATAAAAAAAACTGTATTAATAATAAATTTAAAGAAGTTAATAATTTCATTACTTTGTTATACTTATAATATTTTTTTTTCTTAATTAAAAGCTTATTATAGCTGTTAATTCTTTATTAAAAAAATCTCTTTATTAAGAGTAAGATTTTTTTCTGTATGAATCACTCAGTTGAAATCATTAAATATTTAATACTATTATTATTTAATTTGTTTCATTAATTTTCATATGTTAATAATAGAAATAGAAATTCTTAATTAATATTATATATCTGAAGGAGTGTAAAACTGTATTATAAGCTTTTTAAAAACTTATTCTAAATTAAATAAATGTAAATCAGTAGTAATAAATACAGACATAATATTTAAAAGTGTAACTATCTTCTTTTATACAGTATTAAATAACTGTTAAGTCTCAGTGACTGAATGATTAATACGGCTACTCAGTAGTATCTTAGTATGAGAAATCAAGATATACAGGTTCAAAACCTGCAGAGAATATATTAAATTCAGAACTGAAGTATCTCAGATTTCTAATAAATATAAAGATGTATAAATTACTTCAATAAATTACTCTATATTTCTGAGCTGAGAAATTATTATTATATATATTTAATTATCACTTCTTTGTATTTTTCTATTGTGATTCAAAGGTTGCTTGAGCCAGCGTACGATTACAGGCGTATGCCGGCTTCTTATATACATTATACTAAATTAATTAGTGGCTGCTATAGTCTCTTTACATTTGTAAGCATGTTCAGAAGCAGCTGTGTATTATTCAGTGATTATACATTCTTCTGAACTACATTCTCTTTCATCAGATTCAGTCACTTCATGTGACTATAATATAAGCTCTAGCTTCATGCAGATTAGTGCATCACTAGCATTCATGATTATGCAGTCTATTTCTGATCTGGCTAGTATTCTTCTTATACTCTTACAAAGAAACTTTCACTATATTATATCACTCATTTACTAACTTTTTTCATTCTTCAATCATCTTCTTTATCATCATCATTATTAAACACTATTATTTCATTCAAGATTTCTGTTTCTTCTTCTGTTCAACATCTTCTATTCATTCATCTATCATATTATACACATTTCTGGCAATGACTCTCTGTTCTTATAACAAGTGTCATCATAGTACTCATATCAGGCAGTTTATTAGCAGTAAGTGTAATATGTTGTGAAATGTGATCAGAACTTGTTTATCTTCTAATAATTATCAGAACATACTATTATGAATAACATATCTTCTTTATTTTCTTATATACTCTTAATCTTCTTTTCTCAGCAGATATCTGATCATGTTTCTTAATCATATTTTCTGATCATGTTTTGCATGAATACAGATACTGATATATTTGTTTTAATTCATGTAGAATCTTCATGTGTTGATAGATTCACATCTGTAAATGATAGTGAACATCTCAATATTAAATCATTTATCAAGAACTTAAAGAATGTGATAATGAAGAAATTATCTGTGTCATATATAGACTGACCGTGTGACCGTGTCTGGGACCAGGACCAGATTTTTTGATAGTCTCATTACCAATTCGACTGATCCCATTACACAGTTTTAACATTAGATAGTAGTCTCATACTGTCCCAGTGAGACTTACTGTCTACTCTTGTCACATTTTCCAAATGGGACCATGATTTCCACTTCTCAATTTAAATTATTTTTATTGCTTTAAATGACTTTAAATCTCATTTGAGTGTTATCAAAAAGTGTTACTTTTTAAAAAATTAAAAATAGTCTAAAAAAAACCTTAAAATGTCTAAAAATAGTAACTTTATGCCAAGAATGGGACTAAATGGGACCAAATAGGACCACTTTCTCATTTTTTTCAAGTCATGGTTCCATTTTAAGATCTGATATATAGTCACTTTACATGTTTTTTTAATAGCCAGTCCCAGCGGGATTCACGCCAAGAAATATATGGGGACCAGACCAAATGGGACCAAACATGAAATTCATGGTC
>NW_003101641.1:212680-216016 GCF_000003855.2 Blastomyces gilchristii SLH14081 | reverse complement strand
TTTATTGTACAAAGACTGTGTATAACATAATTATCTAGAGCTTGATCACAGACACTAATTATTACATTTATTTTAAATATTTATAGTGAGACAATTATTCATTTATATCAGAGAATCATCTCTCTTCTCAACAGTATTGAGATTATAGATCTTTTTCTTTTTCATCTTTTCTTTCTAACACTGATTTTTCTATTCTTAGAGAATATTGTTATGAGTTTTATTATATATAAAGTTATGATATTCACAGATATTAAGAAACTTTTCATAACTGTTAAATTCAATATTGCAGGTACATTCACTCTAATGAATTTCTTTGAAATGATAGATCTGTATCAGTCTATTCTCTAGTATCTATTATCTGACTTTGTGATGCAGGCAAAAGATATCTGTGTTTTCAAAAATGAGAACATGAATATCATACTCTTTTACACTCATAGATATGAGGCTTATATGTCTTGTCTGAGATATTATCATAAGAATGAGCTGTTTATACACTGCATTCTGTATTCTGTATTTTCTTATATCTCTCTCTCTCTTTCTGAGAAGCCTCATATGTGTTGTAATTATATGTACAATTCTAAGATTAGTGAGTGTTCATTCAGTAATTATTATCTCTGTTTTTGCAGTTTTATACATTAATAATAGTTCTTAGTTACTTCAGTGCTAGAGATTATTTTAATTGAAAATGATAACATCACTGAGACTATCTTCTCTTACTTTCAAGCTTCTCTCAGTGCTTTCTCTCTCTTCTCTGCAGAGAAGATTGTATGTATACTGAATTATAAGTGTTCAGCTCTGAGTAACTCTCACTGATATTTATCTGATTCTGTATCTTCTTCTTCTTTTATTTCTTTCATCTTTATTCAGTCTGTTCTGGCTTCTGATTCTACAGATTCTGCACTCTTCTTCAATTTCTCTACACACACATGTACACATTTCTATATTGGTATTTTAGTCAATCTTGTAATAAATGATATTAATATTATACACAGAGTGATAGAGAAATCAGAGACATGCACAGCATTGTTATAAGAGCAGCTTATAGCTCTCAAATTTCTTACAAATCTCAAGTTTTGAGATTTTCTTTGTTTTTGATGTTTTTCAGATTACATGATGTTGAAAATAGATTAAACATGTAGTATATGAAAATGAATAAAGTATATATAATAATATTTATCTTTTTACAGCTGACTCTTACAGTTGATAATTAATTTATTATTTCTTCTCTTTTATTACACTTTTTTTCTTTATCTGCTAGTCACTACTCTTATATAATCTTTATACAGTATAGTGTTCAGTGACTAGATTCAGCAGCTTTTATCTTTTATAATTCTATCTCACACATTATACTATCTCTCTTTGTCTGCTTAGACTACTACAGTAAATAGCTTATTAAAACTAATCTCATCTGATCTCTGAGTATTCTCAGGAATTGAGATGGCTTGATCTCATATATTTATGAATGTTTCAGATGCTTCATTCTTTGTCTCTGTAATTGAACTGATGTAAACAGTTAAATTCAACTCCGAATTCTTTTTTCTTCTGCAATCTGATTCATATGCAAGTCTGCTGCTCTGAGATTACTCTTTACTGCATTGTATTCACTGTCTGCAGTGTGTTATCATATGACTGACTACAGTCTGATCACTTATTAAAGTATAATATTTATCTAATTTCTTCATTGCTTCTCATTCTTTTCTATAATCATGAAAAGATCAGAATAAGTAAGATTATCTAGTTTATAAGCATCTATGATTTCTCTTACTTCATGAGACTTTTCAATTATAAGTCTCTTCTTTTTCAACACTGATAATAGTGCTGCAAATAATTATAATCTGCTCAGATCTTGCATCTTCATCTTTATAAGATATGAATTATTTATCAAGTTGTATAAGACTCATCTAGACTGACCGTGTGACCGTGTCTGGAACCAGGACCAGATTTTTTGATAGTCTCATTACCAATTCGACTGATCCCATTACACAGTTTTAACATTAGATAGTAGTCTCATACTGTCTCAGTGAGAATTACTGTCTACTCTTGTCACATTTTCCAAATGAGACCATGATTTCCACTTCTCAATTTAAATTATTTTTATTGCTTTAAATGACTTTAAATCTCATTTGAGTGTTATCAAAAAGTGTTACTTTTTAAAAAATTAAAAATAGTCTAAAAAAAACCTTAAAATGTCTAAAAATAGTAACTTTATGCCAAGAATGGGACTAAATGGGACCAAATAGGACCACTTTCTCATTTTTTTCAAGTCATGGTTCCATTTTAAGATCTGATATATAGTCACTTTACATGTTTTTTTAATAGCCAGTCCCAGCGGGATTCACGCCAAGAAATATATGGGACCAGACCAAATGGGACCAAACGTGAAATTCATGGTCCCGGCGGCCAGTCTAGTCATATATAACTGAATCTCTTATATTCTTCTCTGCTTCTTCTGCTGCTTGTTTCTCTGCTACTCTCTTCTCTGTTTCTTTCTCTGTCACTCTTTCTTAATCTTCTACACTTGTCTCTGTGTCTGATTCTCCTGCTCTTACTATCTCTGTTCTCACAACCTCTACTCTCATTACTTCTACTCTCACTGCTGTCTTTATTATCAGCTCTTCTCATTTCAAGAAGATGTTATATAGACTCAGTGAATCACATTTCTCAGTATATACACTTCTGTCTTTCTTATCAATCTCTAGAATAATTTATTGTACAAAGACTGTGTATAACATAATTATCTAGAGCTTGATCACAGACACTAATTATTACATTTATTTTAAATATTTATAGTGAGACAATTATTCATTTATATCAGAGAATCATCTCTCTTCTCAACAGTATTGAGATTATAGATCTTTTTCTTTTTCATCTTTTCTTTCTAACACTGATTTTTCTATTCTTAGAGAATATTGTTATGAGTTTTATTATATATAAAGTTATGATATTCACAGATATTAAGAAACTTTTCATAACTGTTAAATTCAATATTGCAGGTACATTCACTCTAATGAATTTCTTTGAAATGATAGATCTGTATCAGTCTATTCTCTAGTATCTATTATCTGACTTTGTGATGCAGGCAAAAGATATCTGTGTTTTCAAAAATGAGAACATGAATATCATACTCTTTTACACTCATAGATATGAGGCTTATATGTCTTGTCTGAGATATTATCATAAGAATGAGCTGTTTATACACTGCATTCTGTATTCTGTATTTTCTTATATCTCTCTCTCTCTTTCTGAGAAGCCTCATATGTGTTGTAATTATATGTACAATTCTAAGATTAGTGAGTGTTCATTCAGTAATTATTATCTCTGTTTTTGCAGTTTTAT
>NW_003101641.1:211006-212580 GCF_000003855.2 Blastomyces gilchristii SLH14081 | reverse complement strand
CACTGAGACTATCTTCTCTTACTTTCAAGCTTCTCTCAGTGCTTTCTCTCTCTTCTCTGCAGAGAAGATTGTATGTATACTGAATTATAAGTGTTCAGCTCTGAGTAACTCTCACTGATATTTATCTGATTCTGTATCTTCTTCTTCTTTTATTTCTTTCATCTTTATTCAGTCTGTTCTGGCTTCTGATTCTACAGATTCTGCACTCTTCTTCAATTTCTCTACACACACATGTACACATTTCTATATTGGTATTTTAGTCAATCTTGTAATAAATGATATTAATATTATACACAGAGTGATAGAGAAATCAGAGACATGCACAGCATTGTTATAAGAGCAGCTTATAGCTCTCAAATTTCTTACAAATCTCAAGTTTTGAGATTTTCTTTGTTTTTGATGTTTTTCAGATTACATGATGTTGAAAATAGATTAAACATGTAGTATATGAAAATGAATAAAGTATATATAATAATATTTATCTTTTTACAGCTGACTCTTACAGTTGATAATTAATTTATTATTTCTTCTCTTTTATTACACTTTTTTTCTTTATCTGCTAGTCACTACTCTTATATAATCTTTATACAGTATAGTGTTCAGTGACTAGATTCAGCAGCTTTTATCTTTTATAATTCTATCTCACACATTATACTATCTCTCTTTGTCTGCTTAGACTACTACAGTAAATAGCTTATTAAAACTAATCTCATCTGATCTCTGAGTATTCTCAGGAATTGAGATGGCTTGATCTCATATATTTATGAATGTTTCAGATGCTTCATTCTTTGTCTCTGTAATTGAACTGATGTAAACAGTTAAATTCAACTCCGAATTCTTTTTTCTTCTGCAATCTGATTCATATGCAAGTCTGCTGCTCTGAGATTACTCTTTACTGCATTGTATTCACTGTCTGCAGTGTGTTATCATATGACTGACTACAGTCTGATCACTTATTAAAGTATAATATTTATCTAATTTCTTCATTGCTTCTCATTCTTTTCTTATAATCATGAAAAGATCAGAATAAGTAAGATTATCTAGTTTATAAGCATCTATGATTTCTCTTACTTCATGAGACTTTTCAATTATAAGTCTCTTCTTTTTCAACACTGATAATAGTGCTGCAAATAATTATAATCTGCTCAGATCTTGCATCTTCATCTTTATAAGATATGAATTATTTATCAAGTTGTATAAGACTCATCTAGACTGACCGTGTGACCGTGTCTGGAACCAGGACCAGATTTTTTGATAGTCTCATTACCAATTCGACTGATCCCATTACACAGTTTTAACATTAGATAGTAGTCTCATACTGTCTCAGTGAGAATTACTGTCTACTCTTGTCACATTTTCCAAATGAGACCATGATTTCCACTTCTCAATTTAAATTATTTTTATTGCTTTAAATGACCTTAAATCTCATTTGAGTGTTACCAAAAAGCATTACTTTTAAAAAATTAAAAATAGTCTAAAAAAAACCTTAAAATGTCTAAAAATAGTAACTTTATGCCAAGAATGGGACTAAATGGGATCAAATGAGATCACTCTCTCATTTTTTCAAGTCATGG
>NW_003101641.1:198492-210429 GCF_000003855.2 Blastomyces gilchristii SLH14081 | reverse complement strand
TTCATATTGCTTAAGATTTCATTCAAGTGTTTCATCTTTCTGTTCATTTGTAAGTGATATGACATTGTTCTATGATATCTTGTCTGTAACTAGTCTATGAAATGCCTCAGTACTTCTTCTATGAGATTCATATTATTATTAGTTAGAATCTCACACAGTATTTCATAGTTGATATAGATCTCATCATGTAGAAACTTCATTATTATCTTCTCTATTATCTCTGAAACTGCTTTGACAACTGATCAGTCAGTAGCATAGTCAAAAGCAGTGATTATTTAACAATTTTCATTTGACATTCACAGTAATATGTCTATGAGATTCACTCTTCATCATTTAAACAGTTGTATTATATATTTCATCTAATATTATACTTTCTCATATTCTAACTCTTTCTTAGATTCTTTTACAACCTGATAATTCAGGCACTTATAAGTATATATCTGAATGTTCTCAGCCATGCTTAGTCAGTATGCTCTTGATTCAAGTACACTCATAAGTTCAGAACTTTCTAAGTGATCAAATTTCTTGTGTATGTTAGTTATTAAGTTGTGTCTAAATAAATGTTCTAGATAGAGAGCTTTTATATATTCTAGATTACAGTAAAGTACAACATCATTTTTCAATTTTCTCAGCTTGAAGTTCAGAAGTATCTCTTCTTCTACTTTTATAAGACACTTATTATCTGACATCTTGCTGTTTCTTAAGTAAGAGATTATCACATTCACTCATTCTGATTTCTTATGTTCTCTTAGCATGTTTAATACAAACTTCTCTTATATCTGATTCACAGAACTCTCACTCATGAAATCAAGTCTGTAACTGATTATATTAGATATTACAGTGTCTGATCTCTTTCAGTATTTAATATAAAGATTATACACTTAAAACTCTGAGATTCAATATACTAAGTGTTTGAAAGGTTTTATTATTGATTATAGATAGATAAGTCTTTCATGATTCATAATCACTGTTATTACATACTTATTATCAATATATCTATTTCATAATATCAGTGTGTGTTTAATGACTAGCAATTTCTTTTTATACATTGAATAATTGAGCTCAGTGTCTGATAGTTTTCTATTATTATATAATATTAGATACAGCTTGCTGTTCTTACTCATCTGTAGAAGAGCATCTCTGATAGCTCATTCAGATGCATTCATCTCAATGTAGAAAGATTTATTACAATCTGATTGAATAAGTACTAAGAATCTTATTATATATTCTCTCAGTATGAGAAAGACCTCTTCATACACAGTATTTCAGATAATTGAATGAAACTTCTTCTTTTACAGATTTATATTTATTTCTCTTAAGAGATCTGAGAGTGATGCAGATATTTATATAAAATTCTTGATAAATCTACAGTAATATGAGATCAATCTAAGAAACTGTTATATATAGTGTACATTTCTCAGCTGCAGTCAATTTACTATAATATTCAATTTCTCTGAAATGAGATGCATACAGTTATTACTCACTACATATTCTATAAACTCTAACACTTTCATTTCAAACACATACTTTATTGATTTAATATAGAGCTTATACTCTGTCAACCGCTCCACCACGAACTCGCTCGATTTTTCGAATAAGAACCCGCCGATAGATCCATCGAAAAGCCCTCGATCATATGAGCATTTTGACCCCATCGCCGACCGCATACCCCGTGTGGTGGTGGAGATATCCAGCCAAATGTGAACTATATGTTGTTCAAAACTCCTGTGTGGGATTATCCCTCATTCATCCCTATCACACCACAACCCCGGGCCAAATTGCCATTCAAATTGTAAGGTGAAGAGACCTAGTCATATGCATCAATCTTCTTGATTTTAGAAGATCCCTGATCTGTAATTGTGAAGATATCTGAGAAGCAATCTCTGCAAAAACCCTGTTCATCTTTGATATTTTAAAACATCAATGCCAAGTTCCACCCTTGTATCACCCTTTTCAATCTGGCTCATTCTCAGCAGAAAAATACAAAAAGATATCTCAGTGATAATATTAAGTATATAATCAACAGACACTTCTGAAGTGTAATCTCTGCAATCTGTCATCAGTGTATTTAGACTTCAATACTAAGTCTCACTCTTGTACTATCTCTCTCAATCTGGCTCATTCTTAGCAGAATAATACAAAAAGATATCTCAGCAACAGTATTTAATACATAATCAGTGAATAATAAGTCAACAGCATATCAATAACTATAAAATCAGTATATCTTAAGATCTGACTGAGTCTTTGATCCCTGCACAGTGAGATATATTAAATCTAGTTTTAATATCTCAATATTCAATAGATTCTGCAAGAGAGAGAGAACAGCAATACTAGATTTCTATTAAATTTAAGAATTAACTCTATATTAATATAATCATTGACAAAGTCTTCTATTTTGAGATATAAATAATCAGTTTCTCTACATCTCACTGATAATATTTATATTATTATATGGAAACAGACTTATATTCTCTATAATATCAAGACTCTGAAGAGAGAAAGTCTTGATAGATGTGAGAGGCCTACGCCGAATAGATCGGTATTATATTAATAGGTCTTATTTAACAAAGATAAAAATGTTAGAGAAGGAAAGAAAGAGAAAGTGCAAGAATCAGTGATTGAGATGGATATTTATACATGTATGTGGTGGTGTACGCGGTGGAGCTTCGGGGCGGAAGAATATACGCGTGTTTATAGCAGCTGAGGATTGGTGATTGAGAATGACTGAGAATTGAAGTATACACATTTGAGAATGAAGTGATTGAAATCTGTGGAGTGTAATGAAATAGTCTATATGATTGATCAGGTGCAGCCTGCCACATTAGCCCTCTCTTTTCAGAAGCAGTTCTCATCAGTCAAGAGCTGCTGTTTTGAATAACACAGAACTCAGAGTTCAGATCAGTTGATCATAGCTGACTCATTTCATAAGATATTATCAGTCACAGCTGTGAAATCTCTTATCAAGAATATTCTCAATCTCTTACTCAAGCTCATTATCTTCTTCTATAATGTCTGGTGACTGTCAGTCAGAAATCAGCTGAGAAGAGAATGAATTGATGACAGTGCAGCAGAGTAAGCTTGTATGAAATATATTATGAATTTCTGATAATATATTGAGATGATAGTTGTGACTATCTAGAACTTCTATCACTTTATACCTGATATAACAGTAATCTAGTGTATGAGATGAATGTATGATTTATATATTCTTAAGATTCAATCATATTAGATCTTCTATCTATATTATTCTGTGAGATCTTAGTGAACATTGATTCAGTCCTCCTTAATCTTGTTTCATAGTTATTATGAAAGACCTCTGCTCAATCACAGATATCTCAGAGCTTTATTACTATATTATCAGTGATCTGAATTGAACTGTGAAAGATTCAGTGTGAACTGTGTGATCTCTAGAAGATTTAACACTTTTATATGATATCTATGTGTAAGAAAAGAGCAGACTTATATCTGTTAAAACAGCATCTTAATCATTGATAGCAATCTCTGTATATAGAAGAAGATCATATTAATCATCTTATAAGTAATTACAGAACTTATGAAGATAATTCTTTATAATCTGAATTGTCTATTCTGATACATCATCAGTCTTGAGATGATAAACAGTTAACAGACAGTGTATAATCTTGAGAACTTGACAGATTCTAGTTTAGAGAGTACTTATGAACTGATAGCTCTGATCTGATACTATGAATCTCAGTAATTCATATATCTGATAGAATGAGCTCTGTAGAAAAGCTTCAGTGACTTGTTTAATATTTATCTTATTACAAGATTTCAATATTATATCTTTGCTCAATTGATTTATAATGATCAGAATATTTCTATAACTCTTACTCTCAAATAGATTGATAATGAAGTCAATCACTATATCTCATCAGATTCTATTAGAAATATTGAGTGATTTCAGTAGATCTTTTCTACAGTTCTTTTATAAGATAATAGAAGAATAGTGATTGCAGTTTTGAATAAAGTATCTGATACTGTTTAATATCTCAGACTAATAGAACTCTCAGAAGATCATTCTATACAGTTATTCACAGTCTGAATAATCAGTTATATACAAATTATGCATCTCTTGTATTATTCAGGTCTGTAAGAATTTGAAGTGAGAAACTCAGTGTTGTTTACAGAATTGTAAAGTGTTATTATCATTGATTGAATATTCTGAGATGTCAGTTCTTACATGTAATTCTGAGAAAGATTGAGATACTTCTTATTATACTGCTTCAGTGAGTGTTTGAAGAAGATTATCAGTTTAAGCTGCTGTATATTATAGCTCATCTAATGTAGGTTCAGAAGAAGTTGAGATATCAGTGACAGTTCTAGTTAAAGAAGTATGTATAGTGCTGTGAGCTGTTTCATCTTAATTAACTAGTATTTTTGAATTCAAGAGCTGATGCTCTCAGTTCATTCAGTGAGTATCTATTATATTAAATAGTATATTCTGCTCTCATCATGAGAGGGCATCTATCATTGAGTTCTGGCTGTCAGAACAGTAGTGTATCATAAAATAAAAGCAGTCTAAGAACTCAGATCATTATATCTATCATTCAGTAAGTTTATAAGTAGTTGTGAAGTATTTAAGATTCTTATAATCTATGACTATCTTAAATTTAGAGATACTTCAGAGTTCAGAGTCTCATTCTTCTAAACAGTATATAATTGTGAGAAGTTTCTTATTATAGATCTCATAATTACATTCAACAGAAACTTAGTTTCTTAGATATAAAGATACATAGTCATAGAATATCTTCATTATTATATTATAATATCACTTCTTCTATTATATAGTCAGAGAAATTAGCTTCAATAACAGTCTCATAATCAGAATTAAATATTATTAGTAGAGAGATATTAATAAACATTTTCTTCATCTGTGTAAATACAGCTTTGATGTCTATTAATTATTGAAATACTGAGTCTTTCTTAGTGAGATCTGTAAGTGATCTCATAATATCTGAGAAGTTTTGTATAAATTATTAATAGAAGTTAGTAAATCTGATGAAGCTTTATATATCTTTCACAGTATATGAAGCTTCTTATTCAAGAATGATGAAGACTTTCTCAGAATTCATTTGAATTCTCTTATCAGCTTCTATAATAAAACTCAGATACTTGATACTCTTGACTTTAAAATCATACTTATTAATATCTATCAGTAGTTCTGTTTGTTATAGCTATTGTAATATCTTTCACACATATTCTTGATATTCTTTGCTGAATTCATTGATGAAGATAAGAATGTTATCTAGATAAGCAGATGCAAACTTATCAAGAAAATCTCAGAGTGCTCAGTTGATATACTTCTGAAATATACTGAGAGTGTTAGTCAGTTCAAAGAGTGTGACTATTCATTCAAAGAGATTATAACATATTTAGAATACTGTAAGTCATTTATCTTCTTCAGTGATATAAATTTTATAAAATATAATGATGATATTTAGTTTTATAAATTATTGAGCTTATCTGATCTGTGCTAGGATTTCATTGATGAGAGATAAGAAATATCAATCTTTCTTTGTCAATCTGTTCAGATCTTGATAGTTCACACAGAATCAGAGTTCTTCATCTGATTTGTTTGCAAAGAGAATAGAGACTGTGATGAAAGAGTTACTAATATATATGAATTCTTTATTCAACAGATCATTGAGTGTCTTTCAAAGAAGAAGAAGTTCATCTCAGAATATGTTATAAAGAGAGTCTTATAATAATTCAGAGTTCTTATTATTCTTTTTCTCTAACTTGATACTATGATTCACTTCAGAATCTTGTAAGAAGAGTATGTTTATAATATTATCTTATTGAAAGATATCTAGATATTCATGATATTATTAAGAGAGTTTCATACAAGAATCTGTTATTATAATACAGAATAACTTTTCTAGAGTCTTTTTAATATTGATTAGACTGATGAAATAGATTGACATATAATTCTGCTATCAGTGAACTTATCAGTGACTCTGTCAGTGATTTTAATAATGACTTCTTTTTCAGAGTATTTTATACATGTTGACAGAGATCTGTATCAGGTTCATAATCTTATAAATATCATCTTTGTGAACTCTATTATTGTTAGAGAATATCAAGCTTCTGTTTTAAGTGTTTAATAAGATGTCTTATTCAGATAGTCAGATAAGTTCTAGTATAAGATTATAATCAAGATTATTAACTTCATATATATAGATATCTTCATATTGATGTTCTTTCACATCTATGATCAGCTTTACCATGTAACAGGTACAAATGTTCTTTGAATCATCAAATTCTGTGAGAGATCAGAGTTTTGATAGAGAGATACACTGAAGATTATAACATCTTATGACTGAAGATTTTATCATTGTATAGTGATATAGACTGCTGTCTATCATGGCTTTTATATTATATATGTTATCAATCACAGTAGATACAAGAATTGCATTCATTGTTATCTTCTCTTCAAATTGTTATCATCTGATCTCTTCAAGCTTCTGTTTATAAATTTGAATAGAAGCTAATCTTTTCTCTGTTTCACTGAGACATTCTTGTAGTTATCTTTCAAATCTTTCTTCACTGCAATGTGATTGACACGGACAGACACTGATCTTTCTCTTAAGTGTGAAGACACATAGATTAATCAGCAGTTGAAAGCAATGTGTTCTGATCAGTTACAGTTGATGCACACTTCACATTGACATCAATCAGCAACTTCTTCAGAAGTGATCTCAGGAACTCAGAAGTCTGTTTAAACAGTGAAAACTCTTGCTTATGTATAGACATTTGAATCTATTCAGTTCATGGCATCTGCATCATTGCTGTTACTTCTCTTCAGCATGAGTGTATGAGTAACTGAAGTGTAACATCTTCTATCACTGTTCTGTATACTCTTGAGCTTGATAAGACAGTCATTCAATGTCTGAAGCTGTGTGCAGAAGTCTTCATAAGTCTGATCTTCATCTACACTTATAAGAATCTGTAAGAGTTTAAAAGTCAATGTCTTCTTAAGCATGCTAATCTTCATTTAATTCTTTCAAGATTGATTATCTGCTTCTAGAATCTTGATATTGAAGTCAGAGATAAATGTTATAAGAGAAGTGTTTCTCTGTCAGACACTCTGTAATCAATCTAATACTTTCTGTTATATAGCAGTGTCTCAGAACAGAATATCAAGATATTTCATAATATTATCAGATGTTCTCAATACAGGTTCACATGCTTTCATTCATGAATGAAACTTCTGTTTCATATGATTCTTCAATCATTCATTGATATATTAATCTTGATTGATTAATGAACTGATGAAATCTTCATCTACACTCAATTTCATGAGCATTTCTATTCTTCATGATGAGTAGAGAGTGAGATCAGAAGTATTGAAATATATAAGAGTATCTAAGTATTCTTTCAGTGCTTTCATATTCAATTCTGTAGATGTTGAAATTGCATGAGTTAATTATTGAATCTCTTCATATTGAAGTTATTGAGTTGCATGCATTTCAGCTATTTATTATTGTTGCAATTTCAACATTGCTTGAAGTCACTGTGACATTGCATCTATGCTCGCGTTCAAGGGTTTCATATTATTGTTAGACATGATTATATCAGTTGTCAGATGTGTGATTGTATTCTCATATATCTAAGTGTTAGAACTCTCAGGTCTTTCACTGATATTCTCTTATAAGATCTTATTCTCTTTGTAAGATCTTGTTATGAGGCCAGAGTGACTGATGAGCAAGCTTCTATCTGAGAACTCAGTGTTCACTTAACTGTTTGACTGTTTCTCTATTTCTTATATGTTGTTACATGTTCAGATATCTCTCAATGAGTAATCATTTCTAATGAGAAGACAATGTGTGAATAATTGTTTTCTAATAAGAAGATGATGAACATTTTTATAGTGTGAGAGATCTACACTGAATAGATCAGTATTATATTGATAGGTCTTATTTAACAAAGATAAAAATGTTAGAGAAGGAAAGAAAGAGAAAGTGTGAGAATCAGTAATCAAGATAGATATTTATACATGTATGTAGTGGCATACACGGTGGAGCTTCGGGGTGGAAGAATATACGCGCGTTTGTAGCGGCCGAGGATCAGCAATTGAGAATGGCTGAGAATCGGAGCGTACGCGTTCGAGAATGAAGTGGTTGGAATCTGTGAAGTGTAACGGAATAGTCTATATGATTGATCGGGTGCAGCCCGCCACAATAGAGAGTATATAGTAGTGTATATCTTAGCAGTTTCTATCTCATTCTTCTGCAGCAGTTAATACAAAAAAAAAAGATTTTAGAAATAGTTTTTTACTTCTCTTGAAAAAGTAAGATACTTTTCTCTGAATTTTATAGAATATTCTTATAAAGAATTAAAAACAGAGCTGTTTTCTGTTATAATTTCATATTATTTTAAGTAAGAATTACTTTTTCAGTGACTGAAGAGCTTTTATTAATACTTAATTTCTTTTTACACTCTTTATTAACTGATTTAAGTTGTACACTTGCTGTGTGAGAAGAATTGAATGATTTAGAATAAAATTGAATAGTTTTAATCAATTTCTCTGCAAAAAATTAATTTATTTTTTATCAGTTTTTCTCTCAAAAACTGTTATATCATCTGATTTATTATCAATTGATATCATACTCTTTCTCACTGTATCTCAAGAAAGAGATTGTAAAGATTTTATTGATTTATCTTAAAAATCAATTTTAGTTTATTAGATTCTCTTCAAAAATCTAGCCTAGTTACTGAACTAGTGTGAAAAAAATCAGATATTTTATACATAAAAGTCTTTTATTCTTCTTTTGAAACAGTCTGACCAACTTTTCAATTAAAACAGACTTAGAAATATCTCAATTAAAACAGTCTGATCAACTTTTCATTGAGTGAGAATAATGAGTTTAAAAATACACTCAGTTGATATGAAAAAAGATGCTTTCTCAAATACTATTTCTGAGATTGAAATTCTGAAGAGAAAAAAGAAAGAAGAAATAGAGAAATAATAAGTTCTTAAAATACAGAAACTTGAAAAAGTAAGCAAGATTCTTGAAAAGCAGTGTCTGAGTGAGATGAATAAAGAAGTTCTGTTAATTCTTCATACTCAGGTCAGACTACTACAGAAGACAATCAAGTTCAAACTTAGAATCTCAAACACAGTTCAAAAAACATTGAAAATTTCTAGTACAATCACTGACTCTTTATCTTACTCTTCTTTCTTTTTTTCTACTTCTTCTTCTTCTTTGAATCAGAAGAAAACATATGCTCAAGCAGCTAAATCTGCTGTCTCTAAATCTGCTGTCTCAAAATCTGCTCAAAATCCTGAGAAAACTAAGAAGAATACTGCTCATATCTCTGTTCATAGAAAAGTGAAAAAGAAAATATAAAAAGAGAAAAACTGTCAAATCTTCAGAAATAGAAGACTTATTCTCAAAGTCTCAAATCAGGATATTCTGCAAAGAAACAAGCTAAACTCAAATCTTATTTTCAGAATTAGAAATGAAATTAATCAGTAGTTCTTTTCTCAGTTGATGACTGATATTGAAGTTTAAAAATCAGTTATAGCTTCAATTGAGTCATTATTCTTTGAAAACTTCATTATTCTGACTACAATGTCTGAATTCAGTGCTGAATTTCTTATTCAGAATAAGAATCTCTGAAAGTCAGTAGTAGAATGTTTACTAAATATAACAATTCTATCTGAAAGAGATAAAAAGTGAAACAAATTCATTCTTTATAATATTTCAGTTGAAATTTTTGACTGTGAAGAAGAAATACTACTTCTCAAAAATGAATTGAAAGAATACAACTCTATTCAACTGAGAAAGAAGTCTGTATAACTAAATTCAATTGAGTTCAGATAAAGTAGAAGAAATGTCTCTATTCTAGTATATATAAAAACACTTAAACAGTCAAAGATCTCTGAAGTAAGAGTAGCAGATTTAAAAATGAGAGTTCATGAATATAAAGACTCAAGAATGAATCTCAAAGCTCAAACACAGTGTTCAAACTGTCAAAGATATAGATACTTTATAATCTCATGTTTTAGAGACTCAAAATGTACATTCTGTGTCAGAGATTACAAAACTAGTAAGCATAGATGTAAAACATGCTCAAAAAGAGATAAAATATATGAACACACTCTACTTAAGTGCTCTAATTGTAAAGAAAAACATGCATCTAGCTCAAAAGAATGTATGTTTGTTTCTAGAACTCAAAAGAACTGGAGAAAAGATGAAGCTCAAAGTCAATCTAGAACTGAAGAGAAGAGTCAAGTTAGTAAACTTACACTGTAAACTTAAAAAGAAGAACTCTTAACTATCTAATCTTCAAACTTCAATTCTTCAGCTAAATGTAAATAGAATTTGAATTCTCAAACTGTTGTTAAGATTAGAGAATTGAGAAATGACTCTGATAATAAACTAGATATAATGTAAGCAGTTGAGATCTCTACTTTTCAAAATAGTTATAATCTACTATCTGATGATAGTAACTAGATTTTACTCTATCTCTACTCTTCTTTAGTATGAATATATAACAAAAACAATAAAAAAAGTTTAAAAACTCTTCAAAAATCATATTTATTCAAAATAATGTGAATAGAAACTCAAATTATATTTATTCTTGTCTTCAAATTGCATTTGAATAAAAAGTTGATTTTATACTACTTTAGAAACTGAATTTTGATACTGAGCAAAATTATATCATTTCTCATTCAAGCTACTACTACTTTCTACCTCAAAAGTCAGAGATAAAGTCAAGAGTAGTGATCTATGAAAGAAAGAGATTAAGATATTAATTTAATCTAAGATTTGATATCATATCTGACCCTGATATTCTGATAAGTGCTATTATAGATAAAGAAAATGAGTTTGATACTATACAGCTTATAAATATCTATAATGAAAAGTCATTGAAGAAAAATAACAATATCTGAACAATTGATAGAGAATTTCTGAATATAACTTTATCAAGAAACTCTATAATTGCAGAAGATTTCAATACACATCATCTCTGATGAAATTCAGAATGCAAGAGAGCAGTAAGAGCTGATAATCTGATTGAATAAATCTTTGAGCATTCAATAGATTTAGTTAATAAGTCTGATCAACAAACATTCTTTAGAAAAGATATGAAACAGAAATCTATTATAGATCTAATCTTCATATCATAAAATCTAATGAAAAAAAGACTTGTAAACTGATTTATTAATTCAAATGAGACAT
This sequence comes from Blastomyces gilchristii SLH14081, assembly GCF_000003855.2. Classification (NCBI taxonomy): domain Eukaryota; kingdom Fungi; phylum Ascomycota; class Eurotiomycetes; order Onygenales; family Ajellomycetaceae; genus Blastomyces; species Blastomyces gilchristii. The sequence continues at coordinate 199,219 of NW_003101641.1, read as the reverse complement.
CAGAATCAGATCATGAGATTATTCAATTTAATATTGAACTGAGTAAAAAATAAATGAGTGAAAATCCTCTTCTCTCTAATCAGTTTAACTTTGAAAAAGCTGATTGAAAAGCAGTTGAAGAAAGTATAAAACTGTTAAAATCTGAAAGACAGAGTGAGCTATATTGAAATTCTGATCAAGATATCTTAAATGAAATGCTTGAGAATAGAGTGAAGCTTATTACATTTATTATTCTAACAAGTGTTAGAGATAATATTTCAAAGAGAAAATCTTCTGAGTATTCAAAATCTTGATAAAATGAGAATATCTTATCTAAAAGAAAAGAATTAGCTACTACTAGAAGAGATTGAAAGAATGATGTAATATCTGATAAAGAGTTTAAAGCTGTCAGAAATGAATATTTTTCAGATATTAAAAGAGCTAAAACAGACTGCTGGAATAAATTTCTTGAAGAAGCATAATAGAAGGAAGTTTTTAAATCTTTTAACTATACTAAAACAAGAAGTGTAGCAAAACTTCCAGCCTTAGAATATGAGTTTTAAAATGAATCATATACAGCAAACTCTTTTGAGAAAAAATATCAAGCTTTTGTAAGAATTCTCTTTCAGAATTCACCAGATTCAGATTCAGATTCAGAGAAAGAGAATATATCACTTCTTAACTATATTGATAAAAATGACTGAGAATGATGTGATCTTACACAAGATGAATTAGAGTCAGCTGAATT
>NW_003101641.1:195617-198049 GCF_000003855.2 Blastomyces gilchristii SLH14081 | reverse complement strand
TCAAAGTCAAAGTTAATTCAGACTTTGAAGATGTTAAAACTGTCACTTTCTCTAATAAAATGAGTTAACTGTTTTATATCTAAAAGAATCATACAACTTTTCTTTGATGAAATGAAATAAGATAAGACTGAGATAAAAATGAATGTGCTGTAAAAATCTTCAATCTCACTTATTTTATTTACAATATACACTGCATATCTATTCATAGATAGAAATATGAAAATAGTGTGATCTTCAAGTTATGTAGATAATATTGATCTAGTCTACAGCTCAAAAACTATCAAAGAGAAGTTAAAAATGATTGAAAAAGCTGTAAAGAAAATCCTTGTTAGAGCAGATATCAATCAAATTCAATTTAATATGAATAAAACTGAGTTAATTCATTTCTTTTCTAGATTCAATGAGAAAGAACTATCTCTAACTCTTTTAAATAGAGAGATTAAACCCAGTTTAAATATTAAATGATTAGAAGTATGGTTAAACTCTAAGTTGAATTTTAAATATTATATTTAACAAAGAACTATCAAGGCAGAAAGACTATTGAACAATATTATCAGACTATTAAATACAGAGAGAGGTCTATTCTTCCAGACTATGAGACAGTTATATATAGCCTGTATTATCTTAGTAACTGATTATGAAGTTCAAGTTTGATGAAATAATCAAGAAAATTTCACTGAACTCTTTCAAAGTCTGCAAAACAGAGCTTTGAGAAGAATTCTGAAAGTATTCAAATCATCTTCTATTAAAGCAATGAAAATTGAAGCTTCAATTCTCTCTTCTACTATTAGATTTGAAAAGACCTGTATGAACTATGCTCTGAGAGTTATAAAGATGAGCTCAAATCATATAATCAGAGAAAGAGTCTCTTTCTCATTTTCATCAGTTAACTCTGGAAATGAACTGAATTGAAATAGATTTCTTGATTAGAATGAAAATAATTCTTCAAAGAAAATGTCTTCTCAACTATACAGACTATACTCACTGATTAAAAATCAATTTTCTTCTTTAAATGTTGAAAAAGTTGATCATGAGAAGTTATCTCTCTGAAGAGAAAAGCTTGAATCACTCATAGACTTGTAAATAAGTGAACTATCTAAAGAGAAAGAATATGAATAGTATTTGAAGAGAATTTCTATAATTAATATAAAAGACTCTATTCTGATTTATTCAGATGACTCAAAAAATGAGAATTTGAATAGATTAGATGCAGACATTGCTTATACTGAAGATAATATTAATTTTATCTCAGATTTCTGAAATTTAGACTGTGAATCTGAAGTCTTTGATACTGAACTATTTATAATAGTGAAGGCTTTAAAACTTATTGAAATAAAATCTTATAAAAGAGAAAATAGTTTCAAAGAGATATGAATATTCTCTGATAGTCAAGCTGCTTTAAAAAGACTTAGAAATAGTCAGATTTATAATAATTAAATGAATCTTGAACTGATCTTAAACTTCATTTTAAAAATTTAAAAGAGAGAAATATCAAAGCTAATAATTTATCTACACTGAGTTTCTGCTTATATGAATATTCATGATAATGAATTGACTGATTCAGCTGTAAAAAAAGATTCAGAAATAAGCAGATCTATTCAAAAGATTGTGTCCTGATCTTTTATAAAGAGAAAAATAAAACAATCTTATTTAGATAAGTGAAATGAAAGCTGGCAGAAATAAAAGAAGAGTATACATTATTCAAGATTTGAAACAAAACTCAAGTGAAAATCTTGTTTAATTAAATGTAAAAAGAAAATATTCTCATCTATAATACAGCTGAAATTAGAACATGATTATTTTAAATCTTATAAACAAAGATTTGATGATAGATTTGATTCAATAGAATGCTCATTCTGCAATGTAAATGAGAATTCTGAGTATATTGTAATACACTGTGCATTATACAATAGTCTCAGAGTCAGATTAAAAGAGAAGTATGATCTAAATCAATTAAATATGAGATTTTTATTCTCAACTAAGACAGGAATTAAATACTTAATAGACTTTCTATTAGAAACTCAAGCAGCTACAAGAAAATGACTGAATTCAGAAATATCTCAATATGAAGAGGAGGAAATTGATCAGATATAGTCTGTTAAAACAGCTATATACTATCTTTCAATAATTTGTTTTATTACAGTCTCTCATTATTTTACTTTACTTTTTTCTTTCTATTCTTTTCTATCTATCTATTTATTGTGTCTATCTTTAAGACTGTGTTCTCTTCTCTTTTATCATGTCAAATAGTTTCAAAGTATTAGAAGATGTTAGAATACTGCAATTTGTAAACAGTTTTTGTATTCTAGACTGGAATTTTCTGATTTTGCATATCTGAAATTGGTGAATGTATAATAGTTAACTTTATAGATATAGGAAAAACCCTGAGAACTCAAAGTTCTCAGGTAGATGTTATAGTCTCTGACTGCATA
>NW_003101641.1:187387-193861 GCF_000003855.2 Blastomyces gilchristii SLH14081 | reverse complement strand
AGATCTGTAAATAGAAAGATATTGAAAGCTCTTCATTTAATATAAGATAGTGTAAACTGAAGTGTGTGAAGTATAATATAAGATTACTTACTTATCTACACTCAGTGAAGTGTTTATAACACTTGTTCTATATATTCACTTTCTCAAAGTTATATAAGATTTATTTGAAAAACTCATTCTATATTCATGAAAATGAATATTATTCTGAGTCTGTGAGATTTATCTTTTTATCAGTCATTCATAATAACTTCACTTTTTCATATAGAAATACAGTAAATCTTAAGACTTGTTAAAATTTCATTAACTATCTGTCTATAAGTTTGTATTTAATTTAATAATATAATTATATCTGACTTAGCCAGCTGATTACAGTATTATTTTTTCAGTCATCATTGAAGCTTGATAATTTCAGCAGATCTCTCAGCTTAATGTATTTTATATTCAGATTGTCATCTTGTGCAGTAGTCTCTGATGATGTGTATGCTTCTGAAGAGATTATGAATAATTATAATAAGATATTCAGATTCAGCATAATTATCTATCTATATAAATATTCAATCTCTCACTGCAGGTCTATGACCTGGTTTTCTCTATTATTATTAATGATGATGATGATGTCAGTGAAGCTCTTCATAGTGAATACTTAATTCACAGTGAATATTAATTGTTATTTGACTACTGTCTCAGTCTGCTACTGCATACACAAGACCTCAATTTCATTTAGAATTCTTATACATATACAGAGCTTTAATTTCAGTTCAGTGATCTCAGCTGCTTTTCTTACTACTTTAAGTAAATTCTCTGAGAGATTCTGCATATCTTTCAGTTTAGATAGTAGAGAAGAATGTTATTCATATTAACTAGAAGAGATATTCATTTCAGTAATTTCTCATTGATTGTATAATGTCTATTGTTATATTATTATATGATTATATTGTGATATAATTTCTATTATCATTGTACAACTCTGATGATGATCACTTCTCTTTTATTCTTTTTTAAGTAGAGAGCAGACTTCTTTGAATCTGATTCACTACTCTCATTCTCTTTTTCTCACATCTCATCTATTTACATATATGGCATTTGCCTGAGTGTGAAGTTTTCTCTCAATAAGTAAAGTAGTATCAATCAGATACTCTTTCACTCATCACTCTTCATATACTATCTTTTGAGACATTTTAGAACCACACTGACATGATAACTATAAATTGTTTTATAGATAGAATTATCACATTCTGTAAGAAATCCCGCTCCTTGCGGATCCTTTACCTCTATTCCTATCTCTTGTGTAATCAATAGGGCTAGCGGCCCTTGGCTACACACAACTATATAGACTGGAGTTCACAAATACTATTCATAACTCAGCTTGAATGCTATTATACATTTGACCTCTACATTTTATCTTTCTACTGTGAATACTTCTAGTAGTTAACAGTACATATCACACCAAGCTGCAAACACCTGAATAATCACCTGTGAGCACTTATTCTTACATTTCAAGCTCAGTCAGTCAGCAATCACCTGTTATGACTGAAAGAACTAGAAACTTGCATGCTCTCATCTCTGCAAACTCTACTGCAGACACTCAGAAGCAGCTATCTGAATCATGAATAATCTCTGTAAAAGAAGTCTCAGAGAACTTATCAATCACTCACAAGACATCATTCTCTGCATCTCAGACAGAGGAACTCTTCAAATCTATGAATGAATCAATCTCAGTGAAGAACATTCTTGAGCATCTTTCACAGAATCAAGCTATTTTTCTATAAGAAATGCTTACTGTCTGCAAACACTCTTGAACTGAGTCTCTAGACATGATCTTCAGAGATATCTGTGAACTGAAAAGAAACTTTCTTAAACTGTGACCACTTAAGGTCACTTATCAAACCATAATCTATAAAAGCTTTTGTGAGTTTGTATTTGAAATTGACTCACAAGCCCAGCTGTGTGACATGAAAGATGAAGAAGCTGTCATATATGTGATGACAGGCCTCTATTACACTGAAGCCAAGAACTGGCTGAATCATCTAGAGAATAATCATGAGAGATTCTGATGATCTATTCTTAAGACCTATCTAAAGAATAAGTTAAGAGACTCTGTAAGTCAGACAGAGAACATCTGAGCTGTAATCATTAATATTAGAAAAAGAGATGAGAAATCTGATGAAGACTACTCACAGCACTTCATGAAATTGTAATATGAATTAGAACCTGTGAAAACAGGGCTCTGAAACAAGACCTGAATGATGATGTTTGTAAAGAGACTGAATAAAGACATGCAGAACAAGCTCATTGAGCAAGACTCTAAGTCCTTAACTCTGAAGAAACTGATAACTCTCATTCACTACTTACAAATCACTGTGAGAGTCACAGACCTGTAAAGAGTGAATCACTGACTGGCTCTGTAAGAGCCAGGACAACAGAGAATAGATTTGTCAGAAAAAGATAACAAGACACAGAGAGATTCACATCTGACTACTAAGTAGAGAGTGAGAGCTTTATAAGCTCCTGTGAACAGAGTGTATAATAGAGAGACTAAGAAAAAGAGACTCTGCTTTCATCTGTTCTAAATCAGAACATCTTCATACAAACTGTTCAGACAAATCAAAATAGAAATTTGAGAAGTTATGAACAGAGTCAGCAACAGCCTTCTTAAGAGCTCTGAAGCTGACATCTGAATCTGTTACTTCTCTGATGAAAATGCTTGCTTATAGAAAGAGACTGCACTGCAGTACTGCTGCTCTGCAAGCATGAGAAGTATTGATGAACTCAGAATCCCAGGTCACTGTAATGTCTCTAAAGCTCATGAAGTAAATGAGCTGAAAGATGAAGACTGAGAACCTGCTCTTATAATAAGCAGGATATGAGAACTCAGATCTGAGAGCTAAGAGACTTATAAGAGCTATCTTTGAATTGTAAGATCTCTCTGAAATCTGAAGAAGATTTGCAGAAACTGTGATTATTATAAACATCACAGATGACATGTACTTAAGACTTACATAGCTTCAAAGACACAATCTGCACATAGCTGTTTATAAGTCAGGTTTATACTTTCAATCAGTGTTGACAGACTTACTTATAAAGATAGAATCAGTTAATACTGTAGAGTTAATTAGAGAAGACAAGCTTATCTATATAATGACTTTACAAGTATCTGAGAATCTCACAGTTATGAAAACTGAGCTTCAGATATCAGAGAAATACTGAGATCTCACAGAGATATTCAGCTCAGTAAAGACAGCTGAGCTTTCTTCTCACTGTGAGAAGAATCTGATAATAGATTTGATAGAAGAACAGAAATCCTTCTGAGAACTAATCTATAAGCTCTCTCACTATAAGACAGAGGTCTTGTGAATCTATGTGAAGAAGAATCTGAAGAATAGCTTTATTCAATCTTCATAGGTCTCTGTGAAAGTCTCTGTGATATTTATGAAGAAGAAGAATGAAGATCTCAGATTATGTGTAGACTATCACAATCTGAACTTTAAGATAATAAAGAGCTGCTACTCTCTGTCTCTGATTGAGAATGTAATTAACTGTCTTATAAGAGCTGTCATATTCACACAACTGAATATAATTAATATATATACACAGCTATGAATACAGTCTGAGAATGAATAAAAGACTGTCTTTAGAATCACACTGAAATTATTTAAATATCTAGTGATGTCTTTTGATCTGACTAATATCTCTACAGTATTTCAGTCTTTTATTAATAAAACACTTCATACATATCTGAATGTCTTTGTGATAATATATCTGAATAATGTGATGATGTACTTTATAAAGAAGGAAGAACACACTGAGCATGTGTGAAGTGTGTTGAAGGCCTTAGATGAGGCAGAACTGTATATTAAGCTCACAAAGTGTAACTTCAGTGTCTGCTGAATTAATTTCCTAGAATATATAATCACTGTGAATGATATTCAGATGAAATCTTTATGAGTTGAGACTATTCTATTATAATCAGAGCTAACTAGTATTCATGAGATTCAGATCTTTCTAGACTTTGTGAATTTCTATAGATGATTTATCTTTGTATTTATAAGAATCTTCTTAACTCTTACAGACATGCTGAAGAGTGAAAACAAGAAGAAGTCATTCTGTGAATGAAGAATGAAAAGATTGTTAAGAAGAAAGAACTGTAAGAACTTTCTTATCTCAGAAGCTTATAGAGTCTTTGTAAGATTGAAATAGATATTCACAGACACAGTGATACTGTTTCACTTTAATTTCTTACTCTTAATCAGATTGAAGACAGATGTCTTCTTCTTTATAATTTCAGAAATAGTCTTATAACTACAGTCAAATGAGAACTGAGTTTCAGTGATCTTTTTCTCATGAAAGATACAATCTGCAGAGATCAACTATGATATTTATAATCAGAAGCTTCTTATAATAGTGAAATTCTTCTATCACTGATATCACTACTTCAAGAGCCTCATGACAGTGATTACTGTTAGAACTGATTATAACAGCTTATAACAGTTTGCTTTAATTAAGAAACTCTCATAATAACAGATTCACTGAGCTCAGAGACTGAGTGAGTTCTGATTCAAGATAGAATATATCAAGAAAACTAAGAACTCAGTGAACAGACTCTCTCATAGATTAGACTATATTAAGAAGGCCAGGATGACAGATACAGAGAGGCTAGAGAAGATAGAAAAGCTTCACAGAATGCTCAGACTGAGTATTATAAAGAGATTGACTGAAGAGTCTCTCAATTCTCTGTAAGAGAAGAGAAAAGAGAGAGGAAAGAAGCCTGTATAACTACTCTCTATGACACTGAGAGTCAACACTCTGAGAATCTCTGCAAGAATTCTTGAAGAGAGTATCTATAATCTGAAGAATTTACAGGCTTTGAGAAGCACTGCAGAAGACCTGATACAAGAGAAAACAGAGTATAAGTCTTTATAAGATCTTCTATTCAGATTGTCTGAACTGTAACTGAAGAATAAATATACTCAGCATATTTAAAAACTGCTTATAGCAGAGATTAATCCTGCAGAAACAAAGAATTAAAGAGACTTAAATAGTCTCTTATGAAGAGAGAGTCAGATTTATGTACCTGTAAATGAGTTTCTATATATAGAACTTATTAAAAGGTATCATGACTCTTCTCTAGCAGGTCATTTTATAGATACTAGAACTCATAAGTTGCTTATAAGAAAATACTTCTGACTGAAGATATAAGAACTTATAAAAAAGATAGTGAATTCTTATACTATTTATCAGAGTTTATGAGTAGTGTGATTCAGATTATATGAAGAACTTACTTCTCTACTTATCTCATGAGAATCTTGAGAATAGCTAGAAATGAATACTCTTGTGAGCCTCTCTGAAAGCAAGGACATATATAATGCCTGCTTTGACAGTGTACTGATGATAGTGAATTACTTTATTAAGATAACACACTTTATACTCATCTGCAAGAACTTGAAGTCAAAGAATTTAACTCACATCTTCATTCATGATATGATTCAGTTGTATAAGTTATCTATAAATATTGTCTCAGATAGAGAATTAATCTTTATAGAAGAGTTCTGATCTGATCTAATAACTATACTGAAGATCTTATGAGATCTAAGCACAGCTTTTCATCAATAAACAGATGATTAGATAGAATACCTGATAAGTATATTAAAACAGTATCTGTGATGCTTTGTCAATTACAATCAGAATAACTGAGTACATTGATTATTACTCACAGAGTTCATGTACAATAACTCAAAGCATATCAGCACAGATAAAACTCTCTTTGAAATGCTCACTGAGACTTATTCATGAATAATCTTGATGAATCTGTGAGAGTACACTATAGAGTGTGATAATGCCTGTGAACAGGCTGAGAGAATTCAGAAGATTCAGGAGAAAGTCTGTGAATTCTTGAGAAAGACTCAAGAGTATTAGAAGAGATACTATGACTTCAAGTATATTATAAAGAGTTTTAAGAAAGATAATAGAGTCTGACTGAGTCTAGAAAACATTATTATACAGAGATCTAGTAAGAAGCTGAATCTCTTATAGACAGAGTCTTATAAGATTATGAAGAAAGTTAGCTTACAGTTCTATAGATTAAAACTGTCACCTGAGTTACAGATATATAATGTTTTTCATGTCTCTTTACTTCATGAATATAAGAAATTCTTAGAAGAGAATTCTGTGACTCATCACTCTATTCATGAAGTACTAGAGAGTGAAAGAGAATATTAGATCAAAGAAATTATTAACTCAGAGAAGTGAGATTATAAGCTCTGATTCAAGGTTCAGTGATAAGAATATTCTGATAAGATGAATAAGTTCACTTAGAAATCATCTGAGCAGATAAGACATCTGCAGAAGCTGAGACATGACTTTCATACTGTAAATTCTGATAAGTTAGAATGATACAGTCTTCACTAAGAACCTGATTATAATAAAGATATTAACACTGTTATTTATAAACTCTAGTCTATAAGATGATGAGTTGAA
>NW_003101641.1:165993-187287 GCF_000003855.2 Blastomyces gilchristii SLH14081 | reverse complement strand
AAAAACAAAGAAAACTTATATCATATCATTAATATCTGTGATACTCAAATCTCTTACAACTATCAATTCTCTCTTTAAAGAAGTAGAGAGTATTATATCTGCAGTACAGACAATTATTACATTTGACATAAAAACTGCCAGAAATGCACAGACTTCAGAGAAGTCAGATATCAGGGTACACACAGTTGTGACAGAGTCTTGAGAGCTGGTCATCTGCATGTGTGATCAGATATCTCTTATGAAGCTGTGTTCACTCTCTCAGTTGTGCTGAAGTATTCAGCTCAGAAATAATTGAAACACAGAGAGAGAGCTCATCTATTCAGGTCAACTTCTATCACAAATTCATGGCATTTGCATTGCCTTGATTACTCAGATTTTGTGAATACTCAGAGACTCATCTCTCATTGACAATGGAATTGTGAAAATGCGCTGCGGTGTGAGGATTATTGATGAGAAACCTAGACATATTCACATATGCCTGATCAGAGATTGTGCAGGCAGGGAGGAAATGATTATAGGCCTGCAGAGCTGCAGAAGACACTGACAACACTGAGAGCTTCACAAGAACTGTCAGCTAGAGTCTGTAAGAAATTACTTATGAGAAGACTTACAGCAAAGAGAGAGACTGCACTGCTTGAAGCCAGAGGCTGATCTGAGAGAGAGATGAAGTGAGCTGCTGACTCAAAGATTGAGTGCAGTGACAGAGCTGAGAGAAGTGAAGATATGATTATAAACAGTGATATTTCTACTTCATCAGCTGATAAAAAGTGATCAGAGAAGTTATAAGAATATTCACAAGAAGCTCAGCAGCAGCCAGACATTGTTATAAAGATATTAAAATTGAAAAATTTTTTATTCTTAAGAAGTTCTTGAATCAATATATGAACATTGTCAGAAACACTCTCTCTCTGTCATCTGAGTGAAAATACTTTATGAATAAATAAGAATACTCACAGTTTATAAGAATAGAAGCTGTTATAGAAAAAGAGAAAAGAAGATGAAGTTTTATAAACAGATCTGAGATATTTATACTACTCTAGAGAGGTTTACTTACACTGTGAGTGATTCTGTGAAACAGTCAGATTACTCTAGTAAATAAGAGTAATTATAAATCACAGATCTGAATCTTTCTATATGACTATAAAGAGTGATTGCAGATCACAGATATCTTGATTCTACAATTCTACAGAGTTGATAAAAGAATGAAAAATTTCTCACAATTCTATAGTGTTAAAGAACAATGATTTATAAGAATAAGTGAAAGATTAACTTACAAATGTTTCTCTTTGATAAGAGTGATCTTATAAAGAGTGATTCATCTGTGAGATAAATCTGTATGATGATTATATAAGAATCTTATAAAAATGATTGAGAGTCAACTGAAACCCTTCTGTATAAAAGATATAAGATGAATCTGTGTAATAGTTAGAGAAGAATCTGTAGACTACAAAGAACCTTGCAGAATAAGAAACTGAGTGACAGACTCTTTTTTCTTCATAGTGATAAGAGATTTTTTCTCACTGAGATTTTTTATAGATATAAAGGATTTTTAGTGAGTATCACTGCAGTGCTGAGCTGATTCTATGAAGTCACTCAGTGAAAGGCTTTGCAGATAAAGTCTTAAAGAGAGAAGAGTATATAAGAAATCTCACTTCTTACAGATTCTTTATCTCTATTTCTATCTCTCACATAATTAATAGAGCTAGCAGCTCTTGACTACACATAACTATATAGACTGGAGTTTGTAAATACTATTTACAACTCAGCTTGAATGCTATTATACATTTAATCTCTATATTTTATCTTTCTACTGTGAATACTTCTAGTAGTTAACAGTACATATCACGCCAAGCTGCAAACACCCGAATAATCGCCTGCGAGCACTTATTCTTACACATTCTGAAGAAACCTGCACTTCTTATCAGTTTTTAGACATGCTATCAGATGTGATTCAAAGGTTGCTTGAGCTAGTGTATAATTACAGGCGTACACCGGCTTCTTATATACATTATACTAAATTAATTAGTGGCTGCTATGGCCCCTTTACATTCGTAAGCATGTTCGGAAGCGGCCGCGTATTATCCGGCGGTCGTACGTTCTTCCGAACCACACTATATTCTTATTATCTTGATATGATTTTAACATCTGTATTTCTTTCTGTATAATTAACACTTAGTCTGTATTTATCATTATATAAAAACTCATTATAAGCTTTACTTGTATATAAGTATAATAGAATAATAATAATAATCATAATAAATAACTATTAAAAAGACTTTTTTATAATATGTATGAATTTCATTTCAGTTCTCATTTATTCATTCAGTTAATTGAAGTATGATTTACTCAATAATTCAAATATTTCAATATTTAATAACTGTAATCAGTGTGTAAAATAAAGAGAAAAGATAATAAATAGAATCTGATAATAATCTGTATAATTAATAAATATTATATTAATATAGAAAAAGTAATTATTTAATATAAACAGTTTATATTCACACTCTGCTTTTTCCCCGGTGACTGAATAGTTAATGCGGCCACTCAGTAGCATCTTGACATGGGAAATCAAGGCGCGCGGTTTTGAAACCTGCAGAGAATACATTAAATCTGGAACTCAAGCACCTCAGCTTTCTAATAAATACAGAGGTGTATAAATTGCTTTAATAAATCACTCTATGTTTCTGAGCTGAGAAGTTATTATTATATGTATTTAATTGTCACTTCTTTGTATTTTTCTATGTTCTTGTTATTAGACTAGCTGCCCGGATCATGAATTTCACATTTAGTTTCATTTGATCTAGTCTTATACATTTCTTAATGTGAATTCTGCTGAGACTAATTATTAAAAAAAGATACAAAGTGACTATATATTATATCTCAAAATGAGATCATGACTTGGAAAAAATAAGAAAGTAGTCTTATTTAATCTCATTTAATTTCATTTGTAACATAAAGTTACTATTTTTAGACATTTTAAGTTTTTTTTTAGAATATTTTTAATTTTTTAAAAAGTAACACTTTTTGATAATACTTAAATAAGATTTAAAGTTATTTAAAGTAATAAAAATAATTTAAATTGAAAAGTGAAAATCATAATCTTATTTAAGAAATGTAATAAGAGTAGATAGTAAGTCTTACTAAGATAGTATAAGACTACTATTTAATCTTAAAACTATGTAATAAGATCAGTCAAATTGATAATAAGACTATTAAATATTCTGGTCCTGATTTCAGACACGGTTACACGGTCAGTATACTTGTTATCTTGACATAGTCTCAACACCTGTATTTCCTTCAATACTTGACCTGTATTTAACATCACGCAAGAACTCATCATAAGCTCCGCTTGCATATGAGTATAGTGAAGAAATAATAATAATATTAATAACACTTTGCTTTTTTTTTATAAGAGATTCAAAGATTTGTTTTAATTATATTAATTTATATTCATTATTACTTTATTCACTTTTTAAAATAATAAAGTAAATCTGATTCTTTTCACTATCAAAATTTTTCAGTCAAATATCTTATATATTTCTTGATTTTTCTTAATATATGAGAGTAGATGAAAGTGAAGTTTTATTTATATAAATTAAAATAAGTAATATTATGAATTTTTAACTATTATTCTGACTAGTCTTTATTATATAATCTGATTTGAGTGAAGTAATTAATATAATATATTTAAAAATATGAATAAGTTTTAATAGAAATTCTTTTTCATTAAAATTGTAAATATTTATAAGTTTAATATTATATTCAATGATTTTTATCAGTAGTTATATCAGATTCTCTTTACAGACTGATTACTTCTGCATAAGTAAGATGTTCACTGATCACTCAGTAAAATACTTATTATACATAAAAGGCCGCAAAATAGCTAGATCTTAACAATATAATCAACTACTCTACAAATCACTTTCATTAGATTATGTCTCTTCTTATGTATAAGAATTTGCTAATTCTTTAAAAATCAAATTCTTATGCTTCATGCTTAACTTGAAGATCTAATTACATTTTAAAATACTGTATTAGAGATTCTGTAACTGCTCATCATAAATTAAAAAGAACTCTGTTGATTTTGAAATTAATCAATCTGCTACAGACTTTTATAACAACTTCATAAGCAATCTCTGCATTCTCATATGAATAGAAGTGTAGACAGCAAATATACCTCTTTAAGCAGCTTCACTGTTAAAGATAACACTCTCTCACTTGAATCTGTACTGATCACTAGAAGTAGAAGATATCTAACACAGTTAATATATACACACAATATCTCTAAATGAGAGCTGCTTGAGCCGCAATTACCATCTCAGACAGCTTAGAAGATATGAATTAAAATGAATACAGATTATGATATAAGAGGAGAAGAAGATCTCTTCTCAATAGAACACTCTATACTCACTCAAGATAGTCTCACTGATGAAATCACTGAAATGATAATATACTTTACTTGTTTACAGAAGGGAGAATTCTTTGAGATAGATGTAATAAAAATCACCTATAAGTAATAACTACAAAAACAGAGAATAAATTCCAATCTTACTACAGCTGTGAATTTAGTTATTAAAACAGATAAGTTTCATAAATTCAAGAATGATTACAGTTACATTGAAATGAATATTATCACAAAGCTCTCAGAGCTGAAAGGCTATATCATGATTATCATCTGATACTGTGAAATTAAATCATAAGTGATTTTAATTGACACGTCTCACGTTCTTACAGATGAAGAGCTTTTCTCTGATTCTCAACTAACAGGTAAAGATTTGAAGATCTAGCACTATAAAGAAGATAGATTATAAGAGTATATATAAAGCTCAATAAAAACAGAGCTGTAAATACTCATTCAATTAAAACTGAATCAAGTTGATAATTACAGTATTATTAAGATGAGATACTCAGTCACACTATGATAAGCAGTTGAATTGAAATATTAAATGCACGGAGCAGATCTCTAATTTAAATTATATAATAAAATCATCACTATGACAATCACTGATTATAATAATGATATTACACTATATACAAAGCACTGACAGATAATAATAAATGAAATTAACACTCATAACTAATCAATATTCAAAGACTTTCTCACTTAATGATTTATTCATAATCTGAAGACTTAGATACAAATATTTATTCAAACCTATCTTAAAAATCTATATTAAGAAATTTCAAAGACATCTGTTTCTGAGATTGATCTTGATAATCTCATTGATAATCTTATTCACTACAAGACAGTCATCAGATCAAATGATAATAAAAAAAATATTAGTAAAAGAAGCTGAAAAGAAAAAGAAAAAGAACAAGAACAAGAATAAGAATACTGAAAAGATTAAAGAAGCAGACAAGCTCAAGAAACAGTAGTCTATAGATAATTGAAGAGAAAACACTCTCTACATCTGATGAAAAGATACATTTGATTCAGATCTCAAATGTAAGTATTACAGTTACTGAGAATATACTGAAACAGTCTGCTACTACAAGAATTGAAAGACTTCATTACAGAAATAATAAAATATCAACTACTTCAGCATTGAATATTACATACAAAAGTATGTAGTCTCTGAGAAAAAAGTGAAGAATGACAGCTTTGCAGAAACTGCAAAAGACCTGTCTATAATAAGTGAGAAGACTTTGTTAATAATATGTAGAGACTCTCTATAATATCTAGACACTGCAGTCTTCTACACTATGTCATTCAATAAGAGTGTGTTTAAATACATATATACTCTCATCAATAAGAAAGATCTTGAGTCAGTAGAAGAAATAAATAATGAGTTGATTACTTCTACAGATATGAAAGAAGCTTGTATTTATATTAATAAAATAGAACTTAATCTTCTTTAACATCTGCTATATACTAAGAGCATCTTACAATCTCTTGAGATTCAGCTAACCTGTTAATGAGAGCTTTGATTTTAAAGTTCTTTATAATAAGAATCATTAAATAATTGAATTTAAAATAATTAATAAGAATAATTAAAGATTCTATATAGTAATAAGTAATCACTGTATCTATCTTATTTATAAGATCTGAGAGACTACTCTTACTGCAGTTGTAAAGACTGTCTCAAATTACATTAATCTTCTGTTTATATGATATGTATGTCTTGATCATCTGAATGTCACTGACATTTAATAACTGATAAAAGATTTTATCTCTGACATTATAATTAAGAAAGGCTCTGAAATGCTATTCTATGAGATCTGCAATCTTACAAAAGCTAAGAAGAAGATATTATAAGTCTTTATAACTAGAGTCAGCTCATGTGATATTCATCTACACTTTGACATTACTGATAACAGTGAATTCTTCAGTACTTTAAATGATTTCTTCTCTTTTTTACAAGACTATAAATATCTGTTTCTCATAGTGAATGATGTCACACATTATAAAACTGTCTACTTCTTAAAGAACAAAGATCAGCTACTGAATATTATAGACTTTTATCTGAAACATCTTTAAACTTAAGATAGTAGAGTGACTTACACATGTTCTGATAAGATTATAGAAATAAGTGATCAGTGAATACAAGCAGTTCTTACAGAATTCAGTATGAAATGAAAATTAATAAAGCTGTACACTCTTAACTAAGATCATATAATAGAACACTTTATTCAAACTGTAATCTCAAAGGCTTATGCTATAATAATTCAAGCAGGCCTCTTTGTCATTCTATGAGCAGAGACTGTCTTTACAGTGATAATATACACTAATATAGCTCTCATAAGCACACCTCTATTTTCAGACACTGTTCAACTTAAGAACAGAACCTCACGTATCTTATATAAAGCTTAAGAAGACAAACTGTATCTGTATATTAAGAACTTACAGATAGTAGAGTCACCTGTCTACATATTAAAAGAAGGTTTATATAAAGAACATAGTAAGTTCACTAAATATAGTAAATAAATGATTCTAATTGAATACTACAGTGAGATAATATATAGAATATAAAGCTTCTCAGAAAATGAAGTTATTATATTCAGCAGTGTGAAATTCAATGGGAATGCTACACTGCTATGCCTTGTAGACTCTGTACTTGACAATCATAATACAGTTAAGATTTTTCATGTATTAGCTGTAACTGAATTCTTAGACAGAAATCAGTTAAAAACTGATCAACTGTCTGAATCTGCATCTCTACAGAATACATTTCTCTCTGTAAATACATCTCTGAAAAATATTACTCTTCTGTTCACTGTCACTGTTACAGACTGTAAAGTTAGACATCTCTGAAAGAAAGTTAGTAAGAAGTTATCTACAACTCTGAAAAGATGTAGAAAGTCTTAGAAAAATACTACAACTTTCAATCTTATTACTCTGAAGATATTCAGTAATATTGAATTTCAACTCTATTACACATTCAAGATCTGCATTGTGTGTCAGAGCTCTGAGACTATTGCAGAGATTAAAGTTTCACAAATATACAAAGAGATAGTTAAATACTCATAGAAGAAAGCTTGAGCAGCTGCAGTGAAAAAGAAGCTTAACTCTGCAGCTAAGTATAAAATATTTAAAATAGTGAACAAGCTGAATGTTAAAACCTGAGTTCTTAACAGCTGCTGAGTTTATTATATTAAAATGAATGCAAATAATAATATTATATTCTACAAAGTAAGATAAGTTGTTCAAGACTTTTATCAATAAAAAGATATTGACTTCAGTAATATCTATATGTGATTCAAAGGTTGCTTGAGCTAGCGTACGATTACAGGCGTACGCCGGCTTCTTATATACATTACCTAAATTAATTAGTGGCCGTTAGAGCCTCTTTACATTTGTAAGTGTGTTTGAAAGTGACTGTGTTATTATCAGACAGTTATATGTTCTTCTGAATCATATTCTCTCTCATCATATTCAGTCATGCTTATATAATCATGATGTAAGCTCTAGCTTCATGTGAATTAGCATGCTGCTAGTGTTTATAATTATACAGTCTATCTCTGATCTGGCTAGTATCTTACTTACTCTCTTACAAAGAAACATTCACTATATTACATTATCTTATTCACTAACTTTTTTTATTCTTCAATCATCTTCTTCATCATTATCATTATCTAACATTATTATCTTATACATAATTTCTTTCTCTTCTTCTGTTCAATATCTTCTCTCTGTTCATCTATCACATTGTATGTGTTTCTGATGATAATCTCTTATTTTCATAACAAGCATCATATTATTATTATTATTATTATTATTATTATTATTATTATTCTTCAATTATAGATGTATACAGTCAGAGACTATGACATCTACCTGAGAACTTTTAGTTCTCAGGGTTTTTCCTATATCTACAAAGTCAATTATTATATATTTATCAATTTCAGATATACAAAATCAGAAAATTCCAGCTCAGAATATAAAAACTATTTACAAATTACAGTATTTTAACATCTTCTGATACTTTGAAATCATTTGACAATATCATGACAAAAGAAAAGAGAATATAGTCTTAAAGATAGACATATTAAATAGATAGGTAGAAAAGAATAGAAAAGAAAAAGTAAAGTAAAGAGAGACTATAATAAAATAAATTATTAAAAGATAGTATATAACTGTTTTAACAGACTATATCTGATCAATTGTCTTCTCTTCATATTCAGATATATCTGAATTTAGTTATTTTCTTATAGCTGCTTGAGTTTCTAATAGAAAGTTTATTAAGTATTTAATTCCTGTCTCAGTTGAGAATAAGAATCTCATATTTAATTGATTTAGATCATACTTCTCTTTCAATCTGACTTTGAGACTATTGTATAATACACAGTGTATTATAATATACTCAGGATCTTGATTTGCATTGCAGAATGAGTATTCTATTAAATCAAATCTATCATCAAATCTTTCTACATAAGATTTAAAATAATCATATTTCAGTTTCAGCTGAATTATAGATGAGAATATTTTCTTTTTATATTTGATTGAACAAGAGTTTCACTTGAGGTTTATTTCAAATCTTGAATAATGTATACTTTTCTTTTATTTCTGTCAGTTTTCATTTCACTTATCTAAATAAGATTCTTTTATCTTTCTCTTTAGAAAAGATTAGAACACTATTTTTTGAATAGATCTGCTTAATTCTGAACTCTTTTTTACAGCTGAATCAGTCAATTAATTGTTATAAATATTTATTTGAGCAGGAACTCAGTGTAGATAAATTATCAGTTTTGATATTCTTCTCTTTTAAATTTTTAAAACAGAGTTTAAAATCAGTTTAAGATTCATTTGATCATTATGAATCTGACTATTTCTAAGTCTTTTTAAAGCAGCTTGACTATCAGAGAATATTTATATCTCTTTCAAACTATTTCGTCTTTTATAAGATTTTATTGTAATAAGTGTGAAAGAATTCACTACTATAAATAGTTCAGTATGAAAGACTTCAGATTCACAGCCTAAATTTTAGAAATCTGAGATAAAATTAATATTATCTGCAATATAAGTAATATCTATATCTACTCTATTCAAATTCTCATTTTTGAGTCATCTGAATAAATCAGAATAGAGTCTTTTATATTAATTATAGAGATTCTCTTCAAATACTATTCATATTCTCACTCTTTAGATAGTTCACTTATTTACAAGTCTATAAGAGATTCAAGCTTTTCTCTTTGAAGAGATATCTTCTCATGATCAACTTTTTCAATATTTAATAAAGAAAATTAATTTTTAATCAGTAAGTATAGTCTATATAATTGAGAGAATATTTTCTTTAAAGAATTATTTTCATTTTAATCAAGAAATCTATTTCAATTCAGTTCATTTTCTGAGTTAATTGATGAAAATGAAGAAGAGACTCTTTCTCTAATTATATAATTTAAGCTTATCTTTATAACTCTCAGAGTATAGATCATACAGGTCTTTTTAAATCTAATAGTAGAAGAGTGAATTGAAGCTTCAATTTTCATTACTTTAATAGAAGATGATTTAAATACTCTTAGAATTCTTCTCAAAGCTCTGTTTTACAGACTTTGAAAGAGTTGAGTGAAATCTTCTTGATTATTTCATCAAACTTGAACTTCATAATCAGCTACTGAGATAATACAGGCTATATATAACTGTCTCATAGTCTGGAAGAATAGATCTCTCTCTGTATTTAATAGTCTGATTATGCTATTCAATAGTCTTTCTGTCTTGATAGTTCTTTGTTGAATATAATATTTAAAATTCAACTGAGAGTTTAATCATACTTCTAATCATTTGACATTCAAACTGAGTTTAATGACTTTATTTAAAAGAGTTAGGTATAGTTCTTTCTCATTGAATCTAGAAAAAAAATAAATTAACTCAGTTTTATTTATATTAAATTAAATTTAATTAATATCTACTCTAATAAAGATTTTCTTTACTTCTTTTTTAATCATTTCTAAATTCTCTTTGATTGTTTTTGAACTGTAGACTAGACTCAGATCATTTATACAGCTTAAAGATCTTACTATTTTCATATCTTTATTCTTGAATAGATATGCAGTGTATATTGTAAATAAAATGAATAAGATTAAAGATTCTTACAGTACTTCTATTTTTATCTCAGTCTTATTGTATTTTATTTCATCAAAGAATAGTTATATGATTCTATTAAATATAAAATAGTTAACTCATTTTATTAGAGAAAGTAACAGTTTTAACATCTTTAAAGTCTGAATTAACTTTGACTTTGAAATATAATTAAATGTATCTTTTATATTAATAAAAACTGCAGTTGAGATCAGATGTTCATACTTTGCTATTTAAATATTATAAATAACTGAGAGAACAGTGTCAATTGCAGAGTAGTATTTTCTATCTCTTATTTATTCTCTAAATAGAAGAGAATCATTAATAGAGCTGATAAAAAATAGTTAAGTAGCTATTATCTTTTCTAAAATCTTTTCTAGACAGTTCAATAGAGATATTACTTTATATA
Organism: Blastomyces gilchristii SLH14081; assembly: GCF_000003855.2. Classification (NCBI taxonomy): domain Eukaryota; kingdom Fungi; phylum Ascomycota; class Eurotiomycetes; order Onygenales; family Ajellomycetaceae; genus Blastomyces; species Blastomyces gilchristii. Next base: position 176,362 of record NW_003101641.1, on the reverse strand, counting down.
ACTTAGAAATTGAAGCTTTTCTATTAGATTTTGTAAGAATCACTTCACTGACTTGTCTTCAGCATTCAGAATGATACTTATTTTTCAAGAGATTGAAGAAGAGTTTAAAATATTCAATCTTTAAGTACAAATATGTATTTTAAATGATTAAGTGATTGATTGAATCAGGCTCTACAGCAGTTTTAATTGAACTTGAGATGATAGCTCACTCTAGTTTATCTTATATAAGTTCAGATCATTCTCAGTCATTTTCATTAATATAATTATAAAGTGATATACTCTCTTTCTCTGAATCTGAATCTGATGAGTTTTGAAAGACAATTCTTATAAAAGCTTGACATTTTTTCTCAAAATAATTTGCTGTATATGATTCATTCTGAAACTTATATTCTAAGACTGAAAGCTTTGCTACACTTCTTGTTTTAGTATAGTTAAAAGTGTTAAAAACTTCTTTTTCTTATACTTCTTTAAGAAATTTGTTTCAGCAGTCTGTTTTAACTCTTTTAATATTTGAAAAATATTCATTTCTGACAGCTTTGAATACTTAATTAGATATTATATCATTCTTTCAATCTCTTCTAATAGTAGCTAATTATTTTCTTTTAGATATAATATTCTTATTTTATCAAGATTTGAAATACTCAGAAGACTTTTTCTTTGAAATATTATCTCTAACACTTATTAGAATAATAGAAGTAATAAGCTTTACTCTATTCTTAAGTATTTCATTTGAGATATCTTGACTAAGATTTCAATATAGCTTACTCTATCTTTCAGATTTTAACAGTTTTATACTTTCTTTAACTACTTTTTAATCAGCTTTTTCAAAGTTATACTGATTAGAGAGAAGAGGATTTTCACTCATTTATTTTTCACTCTGTTTAATATTAAATTGAATAATCTTATAATCTGATTCTGATATTTTATTTGAATCAATAAATCAGTTTATAAGTCTTTTTTCAATTAGATTTTATAATATGAAGATTAGATCTATAATAGATTTCTATTTCATATCTTTTTTAAAGAATGTTTATTGATCAGACTTGTTAACTAGATCTATTGAATACTCAAAGATTTATTTAACTAGTTTATTTACTCTTACTACTCTTTTATATTCTGAATTTAATCAGAGATGATATGTATTGAAATCTTCTACAATTATAGAGTTTCTTAAATAAAGTTATGTTCAACAATTCTCTTATTAATTATTCAGATATTGTTATTTTTCTTCAATAACTTTTTATTATACATATTTATAAGCTGTATAGTATTAAACTCATTCTCTTTATCTAGAATATCACTCATCAGAATATCAGAGTCAGATATAATATTAAATCTTAGATTAAATTAATATCTTAATCTCTTTCTTTCATAGATTACTACTCTTGACTTTATCTCAGACTTTTGAGATAGAAAGTAGTAGTAGCTTGAATGAGAAATAATGTATTTTTACTCAGCATCAAAATTCAGTTTCTGAAGTAGTATAAAATTAGCTTTTTATTCAAATATAATTTGAAGATAAGAATAAATGCAATTTGAGTTTCTATTTACATTGTTTTAAATAAATGTGATTTTTGAACAGTTTTTAAACTTTTTTTATTATTTTTATTATATATTCATATTAAAAGAGAGTAGAGATAGTATAAAATCTAATCACTATTATCAGATAGTAGATTATAACTATTTTAAAAAGCAGGAATCTTAACTGCTTACATTCTATCTAGTTTATTATCAGAGTTATTTCTCAATTCTTTAATCTTAATGAAAGTGTGAGAATTCAAATTCTGTTTATATTTAGCTGAAGAATTGAAGTTTCAAGATTTAAATAGTTAAGAGTTTCTTCTTTTTAAGCTTACAGTTGTAGATTTACTAGCTTGACTATTCTCTTCAGTTCTAGATTGACTTTGAGCTTCATCTTTTCTTCAGTTCTTTTGAGTTCTTCAAGTAAATATGCATTCTTTTGAGTGAGATATATGTTTTTCTTTGTAATTAGAGTATTTAAGTAGAGTATATTAATATATTTCATCTCTTTTTAAGCATGTTTCATATTTATACTCACTAGTTTTGTAATCTCTAGTACAGAATATATATTTAGAGTCTCTAAAATAAGAGATTATAAAGTGTTCATATCTTTAACAGTTTAAACACTGTGTTTGAGCTTTGAGATTCATTCTTGAGTCTTTGTATTCATGAACTCTTATTTTCAAATCTGCTACTCTTACTTTAGAGATCTTTAATTATTCAAGTATTTTTATATATACTAGAATAGAGATATTTCTTCTACTTTATCTGAACTTAATTGAATTTAGTTATACAGACTCTTTTCTTAGTTGAATAGAATTGTATTCTTCTAATTCATTTTTAAGAAGTAGTATTTCTTCTTCACAGTCAAAAATTTCAACTTGAATATTATAAAGAATGAATTTGTCTCACTTTTCATCTCTTTCAGATAGAATTATTGTGTTTAACAAGGATTCTATTACTGATTTTCAGAGATTCTCATTCTGAATAAGAAATACTGCACTGAATTCAATCATTGTAGTCAGAATAATGAAATTTTCAAAGAGAAATGACTCAATTAAAGCTATAACTGATTTTTGAACTTTAATATCAGTTATTAACTGAGAACAGAACTGTTGATTAATTTCATTTCTAATTCTGAAAATAATATTTGAGTTTAGCTTGTTTCTCTGTAAGATATTCTGATTTGAGACTTTGAGAATAAGTCTTCTATTTCTGAAGATTTGAAAGTTTTTCTCTTTTTGTATTTTTTTCTTTACTTTTCTATGAATAGAAGCATGAGTAGTATTCTTCTCAGTTTTCTCAGAATTTTAAGCAGATTTAGAGACAGCAGATTCAGCTGCTTGAGCATATATTTTCCTCTGATTTAAAGAAGAAGAAGAAGAGATAGAAAAAGAAGAAGAGTAAGATACAGAGTCAGTGATTGTACTAGAAATTTTCAATGTTTTTTAAACTATGTTTGAAATTTCAAGTTTGAACTTGATCATCTTCTGTAGCTGTCTAGTCTGAGTATAAAGAATTAACAGAACTTCTTCATTCATCTCACTCAGACACTGCTTTCCAAGAATTTTACTTCCTTTTTCAAGTTTCTATATTTCAAGAACTTATTATTTCTCTATTTCTTCTTTCTTTCTTCTCTTCAGAATTTCAATCTCAGAAATAGTATTTGAGAAAGCCTCTTTTTTCACATTAACTGAGTGTATTTTTGAACTCATTGTTCTCTCTCAATGAAAAGTTGATTAGGCTGTTTCAATTGAGAGATTTCTAAGTCTATTTTTCATTGAAAAGTTGATCAGACTGTTTCAAAAGAAGAATAAAAGACTTTTATATATAAAACACCAGATTTTCTTCACACTAGTTCAGTATCTAGGTTAGATTATTGAAGAGAATCTAATAAACTAAAATTGATTTTTAAGATAAATCAATAAAATCTTTACAATCTCTTTCTTGAAATACAGTGAGAAAAAGTATGATATTAATTAATAATAAATCAGATAATATGACAGTTTTTGAGAGAGAAACTGATAAAAAATAAGTCAACTTTTTGCAGAGAAATTAATTAAAACTATTTAATTTTATTCTAAATCATTTAATTCTTCTCAAACAACAAGTGTGTAACTCAAATCAGTTAATACTAGACTAGCCGCTGGGATCATGAATTTCACGTTTGGTCTCATTTGGTCTGATCTCATACATTTCTTGGTGTGAATCCCACTGGGACTAGTTATTAAAAAAACATGCAAAGTGACTATATATCAGATCTTAAAATGAAACCATGACTTGAAAAAAATGAGAAAGTGATTCCATTTGATTCCATTTAATCTCATTCTTGGCATAAAGTTACTATTTTTAGACATTTTACAATTTTTTTAGACTATTTTTAATTTTTTAAAAAGTAATGCTTTTTGATAACACTCAAATGAGATTTAAAGTCATTTAAAGCAATAAAAATAATTTAAATTGAGAAGTGAAAATCATGATCTCATTTGGAAAATGTGACAAGAGTAGACAGTAAGTCTCACTGAGACAGTATGAGACTACTATCTAATGTTAAAACTGTGTAATGGAATCAGTCGAATTGGTAATAGAACTATCAAAAAATCTGATCCTGGTCTCAGACACGGTCACACAGTCAGTCTAAAGAGGTCTACGCTGAATACATCAGTATAATATTTATAGGTCTTATATATCAAAGATGAAAAACATTAGAGAAGAAAAGAAAGAGAAAGTATGACATTCAGTAATCAGAGTGAGTATTTATACATGTACATAGTGAAGCTTCAGAGTGAAAGAATAGGAATTTCATGAGTTTTTCAGCTGAGAATTGATAACTGAGAATCAGAGCTTTCAGTGAAATCTGTGAAGTATAATGAAATAGTCTATATAATTGATTAGGTGCAGTCTGTCATATTAACTCTCTCTTTTCAGAAGTGATATAGAATTGCAGGTGTGTAGTTTCTATCAGTCAAGAGCTGCTATCTTGGATAATATGAAGCTCAGAGTTCAGATCAAACAATTATAGCTGACTTATTTCATAAGATATTATCAGCTACAGCTATGAGATCTCTTATTAAGAATATCTTCAATCACTCATTCAAGTTCATTATCTTCTTCTATAATCTCTGACAACTGTCAGTCAGAAGTCAGTTAAGAAGAGAATGAATCAGTGACAGTATAATGAAATAAGCTTATATAAAAGATATCATGAATCTCAGATGATATGTCAAGATAGTAGTTATAACTGTCTAGAACTTCTATCACTTTATACTTGATATAACAGTAATTCAGTGTATAAGATGAGTGTGTAATCTGTATATTCTTAAGATTTAACTATATCAGATATTCTATCTTATATTACTTAATATTTCAAACTTATTGAAATAAAATCTCATAAAAGAGAAAATAGTTTGAAAGAGGCATGAATATTCTCTGATAGTCAAGCTGCTTTAAAAAGACTTAGAAATTGTCAGATTCATAATAATCAAATGAATCTTGAACTGATCTTAAACTTCATTTTAAAAATTCAAAAGACAAGAACATCAAAGCTGATAATTCATCTGCACTGGGTTCCTGCTCATATGAATATTCATGGTAATGAATTGGCTGATTCAGCTGCAAAAAAAGGTTCAGAATTAAGCAGATCTATTCAAAAAATTGTGTCCTGGTCTTTTATAAAGAGAAAAGTAAAAGAATTTTGTTTAGACAAGTGAAATGAAAGCTGGCAGAAACAAAAGAAGAGTATACATTATTCAAGATTTGAAACAAAACTCAAGTGAAAATCTTGTTCAATTAAATGTAAAAAGAAAATATTCTCATCTATAATACAGCTGAAATTAGAACATGGCTATTTCAAATCTTATATACAAAGATTTGATGATAGATGTGATTCAATAGAATGCTCATTCTGCAATGCAAATGAGAATCCTGAGTATATTGTAATGCACTGTGCATTATACAATAGTCTCAGAGTCAGATTGAAAGAGAAGTATAATCTAAATCAATTAAATATGAGATTCTTATTCTCAACTGAGACAGGACTTAAATACTTAATAGACTTTCTATCAGAAACTCAAGCAGCTACAAGAAAATGACTGAATTCAGAAATATCTGAATATGAAGAGGAGGAAATTGATCAGATATAGTCTGTTAAAACAGCTATATACTATCTTTCAATAATTTGTTTTACTACAGTCTCTCATTATTTACTTTACTTTTTTCTTTCTATTCTTTTCTATCTATCTATTTAATGTGTCTATCTTTAAGACTGTGTTCTCTTTTCTTTTGTCATGTCAAATGGTTTCAAAGTATCAGAAGATGTTAAAATACTGCAATTTGTAAACAGTTTTTGTATTCTGAGCTGAAATTTGCTGATTTTGCATATCTGAAATTGATGAATGTATAATAGTTAACTTTATAGATATAGGAAAAACCCTGAGAACTTTTAGTTCTCAGGTAGATGTCATAGTCTCTGACTGCATACATCTATAACTAAAGAAGAATAATAATAATATTACTTAATAAGATCTCAGTGAATATTAATTTAGTTCTCTTAATCTTGTTTAGTACTTATTATAAAGATCTCTGCTTAGTCATAGATATCTTAGAGCTTTATTACTATATTATCAGTGACCTGAATTGAACTGTGAGAATTTAGTATAAACTGTGTAATTTCTAGAAGATTTAACACTTTCATGTAATAATTATATGTAAGAAAGAATAAGCTTATATCTGTTAAAACAGTATCTCAGTCATTAATAATAACTTCAGTGTGTAGAAGAAGATAATATCAGTCATCTTATAAATAGTTATAGAACTTATAAAGATAACTCTTCACTATCTGAATTATTCATTCTGATATATTATTGATCTCAGAGTGATAAGCAGTTGATAAATAGTATATAATCTTAAGAACTTAATAGATTCTTATTCAGAGAGTACTCATGAATTGACACTCTTAATTTAATACTATAGATTTCAGTAATTCATGTATTCAGTAAAACAGACTCTGTAGAAAGACTTTAGTAATTTATTCAGTATCAATCTTATCATAAGATTCTAATATAATATCTTTACTCAATTAGTTAATGATAATCAGAATATTCTTATAATTCTTACTCTTAGAGAGATTAATAGCAAAGTCAATTATTATATCTCACTAGATTCTATTAGAAATATCAAGTGATTTCAGCAGCTCTTTTCTATAGTTCTTTTATAAGATGATAAAAGAATAATAGTTACAGTTTTAGATAAAGTATCTGATACTGTTTAATATCTCATATCAGTAGAATTCTCAAGAGATTATTCAATACAGTTATTCATAATCTGAATAACTGATTATATACAAATCATGTATCTCTTGCATTATTCAGGTGTGTAGAGATTCAGAATGAGAGACTCAGTATTATTTATAAAATCACAGAGTATTATTATCATTAATTGAGTATTCTGAGATATGAGTTCTTATACATAGTTCTGATAAGAATTGAGATGCTTCTTGATATACTACTTCAGTGAATACTTGAAGAAGTTTATCAGTTTAAGCTGTTATATATTATAATTCATCTAGTATAGATTTAGAAGAAGTTAAGATATTAATATCAGTGTCAGTGTCAGTATTAGTATCAGTATTAGTTTAAAGAGAGAGTATTCTAATTGAAGTAGTATATATAGTATCATGAATAATTTTATTATAATTAACTAGTATTTTTAGATCTAAGAGCTGATACTCTCAGTTCATTCAGTAAGTATCTATTATATCAGATAATATATCTTACTCTTATTATAAGAGAGTATCTGTTATTAAGTTCTGACTGCTGAAATAATAGTGTATTATGAAATGAAAACAGCTTAATAGCTCAGATTATTGTATCTGTTATTTAATAAGCTTACAGATAATAATAAAGTGTTTGAGATTCTTATAATCTGTGATTATCTTAAACTTGAAGATACTTCAGAGCTCAGAGTTTCATGCTTCTAGATAGTGTACTATTATAAGAAGTTTCTTATCATAGATCTTATAGTTATATTCAGTGAGACTTAACTTCTTAGATATGAAGATATATAATTATAAGATATTTTTATTATTATATTATAATATAGCTTTCTCTATAATATAGTCAGAGAAGTCAGCTTTAATAACTGTTTTATAATCAGAGTTAAATATCATTAGTAAAGATGTATTAATAAATATCTTCTTTATCTGTGTAAATACAGTATCAGTGTTCACTGATTATTAAAATACTAAGTTCTTCTTAGTAAGTTTTGTAAGTAATCTTACAATATCTGAGAAGTTTTCTATAAATTACTGATAGAAGTTGATAAATCTGATAAAGCTTTATACATCTTTTACAGTGTATAAAACTTCTTATTCAAGAATAGCAGAGATCTTCTCAGAATTTATTCATATTTTCTTATCAGCTTCTATAATAAAGTCTAGATATTTTATACTTTTAAGGTTAAAATTATACTTATCTATATCTATTAATAGTTCTGTTTCTTGTAATCATTGTAATACTCTTTATATATATTCTTGATATTCTTTTCTAAACTCATCAGTGAAAATGAGAATATTATCAAGATATATAGATATAAATTTATTAAGAAAATCTCAGAGTGTTTAGTTAATATACTTTTAAAATATACTGAAGATATTAGTCAGTCTGAAAGATGTAACTATTTATTTAAAGAGATTATATTATATTTAAAATACTATAAATCACTCATCTTCTTCAGTAATATAAATCTTATGAAACACAGTGATAATATCTAGCTTTATAAATTATTAAGCTTATTTAATATAAGCTAAAATTTCATTAATAAGAGATAAAGAATAACAGTCTTTCTTTATTAATCTATTCAGTTCTTAATAATTTATACAGAATCAGAGTTCTTTATCTGATTTCTTTACAAAAAGAATAGAAGCTGTAGCAGAGAAGTTATTAATATATATAAATTCTTTATTTAATAGATTATTAAGTATCTTTCAAAGAAGAAGAAGTTTATCTCAGAATATATTATCAAGAGAGTCTTATAATAATTCAGAGTTCTTATTATTCTTTTTTTTTAACTGAATACTGTAATTCACTTCTGAATCTTGTAAGAGAAGTAGATTTATAATATTATTATTTTATCAGAAGATATCTAGATATTCATAATATTATTAAAAGAGTTTTATATAAGAATCTGTTATTATAGTATAGAATAACTTCTCTAGAGCTTTCTTAATATCAGTCAGACTGATAGAATAGATTATTATATAATTCTGCTATTAGTAACTTTATCAGTGATCTTATCAATCACTTCTTTTTTAAAGTATTTTATAAGTATTGACAGAGATCTGTGTAAGATTCATAGTCTTATAAATATCATCTTTATAAATTCTATTATTATTAGAGAATAATAAGCTTCTTTTTTAAGTATTTAATAAGATATCTTATTCAGATAGTCAGATAAGTTCTAGTATAAGATTCTAGTCAAGATTATTAACTTTATATATATAAGTATCTTTATATTGATATTCTCTGATATCTATATTTAGTTTTATCATGTGATAGATATGAATATCTTTTAAATTATTAAATTCTATAAGAAGTCAGAGTTTTAATAAGAAGATATACTGAAGATTATAATATCTTATAACTGAAGATTTAATTATTGTATAATAATATAGATCACTGTTTATCATCTCTTTTATATAATATATATTATCTATCACAGTAGATATAAGAATTATATTCATTATTATTTTCTCTTTAAATTATTATTATTTAATCTCTTCAAGCTTTTACTTATGAATTTGAATAGAAGTTAATCTTTTGTCTATTTTATTAAGATATTCTTATAGTTATCTTCTGAATCTTTCTCTAATATAATATGATTAATATGAATAGATACTGATTCATTCTTTAAGTAAGAAAATATATAGACTGATTAGTAGTTAGAAGTGAGATATTCTGATTAATTACAGTTAATACATATCTTATATTAATATTAATTGATAACTTCTTCAAGAGTAATTCTGAGAACTTGAAAATTTGTTCAGATAATGAAGCCTCTTATTTATATATAGATATTTAAGTTCACTCAATTCATAACATCTGTGTTATCATTCTTCAGTACAGGTGTATAAGTGCCTGAGATGTAACATCTTCTGTCACTATTCTGTATACTCTTGAGCTTAATAAGATAGTCATTCAATGTCTGAAGTTGTATACAGAAGTCTTTATAAGTCTGGTCTTTATCTACACTTATAAGAATCTGTAGAAGTTTGAAAGTTAGTATCTTCTTAAGCATGTTAATCTTTATTTAATTCTCTTAAGATTAATTATCTGCTTCTAGAATTTTAGTGTTGAAATTAGAAATGAATGTTATAAGAGAAGTATTTCTCTATTAAATACTTTATAATTAATTCAATATTTTCTGTTATATAGCAGTGTCTCAGAACAGAATATCAAGATATTTGATAATATTTTCAGATATATATAACATCAGTTCACATGCTTTTATTTATAAATGAAACTTCTATCTCATATAATTCTTCAATTGATTATTAATATACTAATCTTGATTAGTTAACAGACTGATAACATCTTTATCTACACTTAGTATTACAAGCATTTTCAATCTTCATAATGAATAGAGAGTGAGATTAAAAGCATTAAAATATATAGAAGTATCTAAATATTTCTTCAACACTTGTATGTTTATATCTGATTCAGTCAGTGTTGAAATTCCTTATGCAGAGATTTCTAGTTAAGATAATTATTAAATTTCCTTATATTGATGTTGTTGATTTGCATGCAAATCAACTATCTGAAGTTGTTGTAATTTTCAACATTGTTCATAGTCA
>NW_003101641.1:155979-164756 GCF_000003855.2 Blastomyces gilchristii SLH14081 | reverse complement strand
CTATATATAATCTGTAATTACTCTGCAGATCAAATCTCACTTTATTATACTTAAGAAGTCTCAACTATCTGTTTATTCTCTATAGTCTGTTATAGAGAATAATTTCACTGAGAGGCCTGCTATTCATAGAACTTGCCTGTTTCAAGAATTGATTAAGATGATATTAAAATCAAAGAGTTCTAATCACATATTTATTGAATATTTAATTGTAATCAGGACTGATTATATCTGATTGAGATATAATATCAAAGATTTCATATTTTTTAACAGACTTCTTACAGAGATTAGTAAAGATTAATCATCTTTTATAAAGAATTAAATGAATGTAATGAAGAAGAATGAGAATACTAGAATATTTGAAGATAATTTTATAAAATTATGTTAAGATATTCTTCTACAATTGCTAGCTACTGATAAATCTCTTATCTTCAATGAAAAGATCTCTGTAAATAATGCTCAAGATTTCAATAGAAAGAATAAAAAGAATAAGAAGAAGAAGAAGATCTCTGAGAAAAGAACAAAGATTTCACTAAGCTGAATAGAAAGAGTAATAATACAATCAAAACATGTTATCATTGTCAGAAGATTAGTCACATTCAAACAGATTACTGATTGAAATTTCCTGAAAAATGCTCTACTAGCTATGATAAGAATAAGAATAAGAATGAAACAGACTCAGTGTCAGTTCATAATATTATTAAGTAAGTATTTTATATAACAGAAACAGTCTATTCTACTGATTAAACTGATGAAGATATCTGAGTTCTGAACTCTGAATTCAGTGCTCATGCTATATCTTGTAAGAATCTCATATTAATAGTGCTGTAGAAGATTAATGTTGTATTGAAGATAACTGATGAATTGACAGCTCTTACAATAGCTATAGAGAAGATAAATATATCAGTTGAAGAAGTAAATCTGCTGTTATAAGATGTCTGCTACATTTTCAAGCTGAAGATTAATCTTATGAGTTTTGAGAAGCTTGTACATCAGAGTTATATATATAAGTAACTAATTTATAGAAACACTCATTTAATCTTACTAATCTTTTCTGACAAGATATTGAGTTTTACTATCAAGTTAAGTGATAAGAATATCTACATTTTGAAAAAATAATCAATAACTAGAGACTTGATTTAATTCATAATACTAAATAATGAATTTGAATCTGTGAAAATTCTACAGTCTGTAGAGAAAAAAGATCCTCTGCTAACATTGTTTAATAAGAATATCAAGATTATTGAATATACAATGTTATAATGATATTAAAAGCTTGATCATCTCAACTCTGCAGATATCACTAAATTAGCAGCAGATTTATAACTGAGAATGAGAATTAAGAGTGACAGAGCTTTGCTATTCTGTAAGATCTGTGTATAGATAAAAATAACACATTCAATATTTATATCAATAATAAGAACTGTTAAATCTGTGATAAGATTCTTTATGAATCTTGCAGATGATAACTGTACACTATATAATGAAATCAATCTCTCTACTCATGAGAGAGCTAATTATTGAATAGATATTATAGATGATATCACACACTACAGATGAATTATTCTTATGATATTAAAGAGTGAGATCACTGTATATTTAATAATCTTTATTGACAGAATTGAGGTCACTATTCAACATCAAATTGAGACTTTATACTGAGATGATGAAGATGAATTTAAAAGTGATGAATTAAAGACTTACTGTCAGTGAAAAGAGATTATATATAAGATTACTATATCTGATATATTATAGTTCAATGACTCTGCAGAATATGTTAATTGTATTGTAGATAAAAAGATAAGAAGCTTACTATTTAACAGCAGACTCACAAGAGAACTTCAAGATAAAGCTATTCAAGTCACAGTTATGATAATTAATATATTCTCAATATTAATAAAGATTTACAGATGTTAGAGAGAAATCTCATTATTCTCTTTTAAAGCTTAAACAGATATTCAATCTTCTGCTTATTAAATACACAGATGAGAATATAAGATGTATAAGAAGAATCTGAAGATTATTAATAAGCTTATGAATAGAACTGATAATAAGTAATAATAATTAGTTGAATATTAAGAACTGTATTAATATTGTACCTGAGACTCTGTAATCTAAAAGCTTGAGATTATAAGAGATGTTATTTTTGATGAAGAATTGATAACAGAAGAAGCACTGATGAATGTTATTAGAGAAGTAGTTAAACTGTCAGAGAAATTGAATATTCTTGACACTATAAAGAGATGACAACACTGTCTTCTAAGAAGACTTATAAAGAATAAATCTGATATTTTAAATATGCTTACTGATGATGATATGAACAGTGTGCTGAAACTGATATATCTACTAGATAATGAGACAGAACTTGTCAATAATGATATGAATACTCTGTGAATAATGAAGATTCTGTACTCAGTGTTCTTAATAACTGTTCAATCACACTGACAGAGATTAAAAGAAGTCATGACTGAGAACATTAACATCAGACAATGAAGAAGGAAGTGAAGACTTTCAAACAGAAGAAGATATATATTGTCATTAAAAAGGTCTCAGAAATGAACATTCTTACAGATAAATAAGTGTATAATTGAAAATTGAATAATAAGAATAAAATCATTTACTTTAGAGCTCATTGAGTAGTTAGAGAATTTCTATAATAATAAGATATTTATTATAATAAGTCATATGCAGCAGTGATGTCTGAATCTATATTACAGAGCTTATTCACTATATTAACAGCAAGAGATTGAAAAGTCAGATTGATTGACTATGTATCTGTATTTTTAAATGAGGTATTGCCTCAGAATGAGATGATATTTATGCAACTACTTACAGAGATTAAGCACAGTTATAATGAATTAATAGAGCTTATATGTCAGAGCTTATACAGAATGAAACAGATAGTAAGAACATGATATTTTCTTATAACAGAACACTTAATGAATCTAGAATTCAAGATCTTATCTTATAATAACAGATTTCTTTATTATTCAATTCATAAGTTATTCTTGACACTACATGTTAATGACTATCAAATCACAGAATCTGAAAAGAGTGAAATTAAGTGAATTTTAATGAAAATTAGAAAAAGATTTAAGATAAAAAAAGTTGAACAGAATAAAACTTATCTGAGAATGAAGATCAAATATCAGAGAAATGACAATCTAGCAGTTATACAGAGTTATTATATTGAGAAGATTCTTGAAGATTTCAGTATGAATAAGATGAATTCTGTGAGAATCTCTATGATAACAGGCATATAACTGAAATTTTCATCTGATGAGAATAATGAATTAAATAACAACTTTACAGCTATAAGATATCATCAAGAATTGAGATCATTGTAGTATTTAGTCTCAAGCAGCTGATCAGATCTGGTATTCATGATCAACTATCTCTCACATTTTAACTCACATTCATACAAAGCATGTTGAGCAGTGTTGAAGCATGTCCTATGTTATATTAAGAAGATGAAAAATCATGATATATTGTATAAGAAGGAGATAGAAGATAATCTGAGTTCTGTAATATATTATAATTCAGACTGAGTAGAGACAGATTCTCAATACAAATTAACTATTAGCTACATTATATTGATTAATGAGTCATCAATCTCATGATGATTGCAGAGACAGATATCTATCATTAAATCAATCACAGAAGCTGAGTATATTACAGCTAGTGAGACAGCTTGTAAGATAATCTGGTTGAATGATATGTTATATGACACTGAGTTGATGAATGATGAAAAAGCAAAAATATGCTCACATCTATGAGTTGATAATAAGAGAGCAATCAATCTAGTAAAGAGGGAATTCTTAATATAAAGATCACATCACATTGAGATCAAATATCATATTCTTCATGATTTGATTGAAAAAGAAGAAATCATGATGAAACATATTGATTCTACAGTGAACATAGCTGATGAGCTTATCAAGTCACTGGTGAAGCCTGCATTTGAAGATTTTATCAAAAGAATTGACATTCAGGAAATTGAGAAGAAATGATTGAATGATAATGATAATACAGTAAATCAATGAATTTTACATGTATTTCTTGATTTTTACAGTTATTGCTGTATGAACATCTTTTCTAATGAGGAAATCAAGGTCTGATTCATGTAATTAATTATTATTGCATTTTTAAAAGATCTGAGAATGAGGGAGGCCCCGGGTGGCGGCTTATTATAGGCCACGGCGTAGCAAGAGAGGGTGTTGATGATTACTACACTTACCCTAGTCACGTGCCACCCCAACCTATTCATTTAGTTTGTGACTCGTGTAGTTAGATTACAATACAATATAACAATGTTATTCTTCAAGAGATATTGTTGACTGCAGGCACAGAATCTCTTATTAAGAATATCTTTAATCTCTTGTTTAAGTTCATTATCTTCTTCTATGATCTCTGATGACTGTCAGTCAGAAGTCAGTTGAGAAGAGAACAGATTGGTGATAGCACAGTGAAGCAAGCTTGTATGAAAGACATCATGAATCTCTGATGATGTGTCAAGGCAGTAGTTGTAACTGCCTAGGACTTCTATCACTTTATACTTAGCATGGCAGTAATTCAGTGTATGAGATGAGCGTGTGGTCTGTATGTTCTTAAGATTCAACCATACCAGGTCTCCTATCTTATATTGCTCAGCGGGGTCTTAGTGAACATTGAATAACCATCTCACCGAGCTCAAGAGTATACAGAACAGCGACAGAAGACATTACACTTCAGTCACTCATATATCTGCACTGAAGAATGACAACACAGATGTCATGAATTGAGTGAACTCAAATATCTATGTATAAACAAGAGTCTCTGTTATCTGAACAAATTTCTGAGTCTTTGAAATTGCTTCTGAAAAAGTTGTTAATCAATATCAACACAGAGTGTGTATTAACTGTAATTAATCAGAATATATCACTTTCAACTACTAATTAATCTATATATCTTCTCACTTAAAGAATGAATCAGTATCTATCTGTACTAATCATATTATATTAGAGAAAGATTTGAAAGATAACTATAAGAACACTTCAGTGAAACAGAGAAAAGATTAACTTCTGTTTAAATTTATAAATAAAAGCTTGAAAAGATCAGATAACAATGATTTAAAGAGAAAATAATAATAAATACAATTCTTATATTTACTGTGATAGATAATATATATAATATAAAAGTCATAATAGACAGTAATCTATATTATTATATAATAATTAAATCTTCAGTTATAAGATATTATAATCTTAAGTATATTCTCTTATTAAAATCTCAACTTCTCACAGAATTTAATAATTTAAAAGACATTCACATCTGTTATATAATACAACTAAATATAGATATCAGAGAATATTAATATGAAAATACTTATATATATAAAGTTAATAATCTTGACTATAATCTTATACTAGAACTTGTCTGACTATCTAAACAAGGCATTTTATTAAATACTTAAAATAGAAGCTTATTATTCTCTAATAATAATAGAATTTATAAAGATGATATTTATAAGACTATGAATCTTACACAGATCTCTGTCAATACTTATAAAATACTTTAAAAAAGAAGCTATTAATAAGATCACTGATAAGATCACTGATAGCAGAATTATATAATAATCTATTTCATTAGTTTCACTGATATTAAGAAAGCTTTAGAGAAGTTATCTTATACTATAATAATAAATTCTCATATACAACTCTTTTAATAATATTATGAATATTTAGATATCTTCTGATAAGATAATAATATTATAAATCTATCACTCTTATAAGATTCAGAAGTGAATCACAGTATCAAGTTAAAAAAGAAGAATAATAAGAACTCTGAATTATTATAAGACTCTCTTTATAATATATTCTGAGATGAACTTCTTCTTCTTTAAAAGACACTCAATAATCTGTTAAATAAAGAATTTATATATATTAGTAACTTCTCTGCTGCAGCTTCTATTCTCTTTGTAAAGAAATCAGATAAAGAACTTCAATTCTATGTCAACTATCAAGACTGATAGATTAATAAAGAAAGACTATTATTCTTTCTCTCTTATCAATGAAATTCTAGCTTATATTAAATAAGCTTGATAATTTATAAAGCTAGATATTATTACTGCATTTCATAAGATCTGTATTATTAAAAAAGATAAGTGACTTATAGTATTCTGAACATAATATAATCTCTTTAAATAAATAGTCACATCTTTCAGACTAATTAATACTCTCAGTATATTTCAGAAGTATATTAACTGAGCACTCTAAGATTTTCTTAATAAATTTATATCTATATATTTTAATGATATTCTCATCTTCACTGATGAGTTTAGAAAAGAATATCAAGAATATGTATAAAGAGTATTATAATAACTATAAGAAGCAGAACTACTGATAGATATAGATAAGTATAATTTTAAAGTTAAAAGTATAAAATATCTAGACTTTATCATAGAAGCTGATTAGAGAATTTAAATGAATTCTGAGAAAATCTCTACTATTCTTAAATAAGAGATCTTATATACTGTGAAAGATATATAAAGCTTCATTGAATTTACTAACTTTTATCAGTAATTTATACAAAACTTCTCAGATATTATAAGATTATATACAGAACTCACTAAGAAGAACTCAGTATTTTAATAATTAGTAGACACTGATACTATATTTATATAGATAAAGAAGATATTCATTAATACATCTCTACTGATAATATTTAATTCTGATTATAAAATAGTTATTAAAGCTGACTTCTCTAACTATATTATAGAGAGAGCTATATTATAATATAATAATAAAGATATCTTATAATTATGTATTTTCATATCTAAGAAGTTAAGTCTCACTGAATACAACTATGAGATCTATAATAAAAAACTTCTTATAATAGTATATTATCTAGAAGTATAAGACTCTGAGCTCTGAAGTATCTTCAAGTTTGAGATAATTATAAATTATAAGAATTTCAAACACTTCACTATTATTTATAAGCTCACTGAATAACAGATGTAATAATCTGAGCTAGTAAGCTATTTTTATTTTATAATATACTATTATCTTAGCAGTTAGAACTTGATGACAGATACTCTCTTATAATGAGAGTAAGATATATTATTCAATATAACAGACACTCACTGAATAAACTGAGAGTATCAGCTCTTAGATCTAAAAATACTAGTTAATTATAATAAGATTACTGATAATACTATATATACTACTTCAATTAGAATATTCTCTCTTTAAATTAATATTAACACTGATACTGATACTGATATTAATACTGATATCTCAACTTCTTCTGAATCTATACTAGATAAATTATGATATATAACAGCTTAAATTAATGAACTTCTTTAAGTACTTACTGAAGCAGTATGTAAGAAGCACTCTAATTCTTATCAGAACTATATATAGACTGATATCTTAGAATACTAATTAATAATAATAATACTCTACAATTCTGTAAATGATGCTGAGTCTCTCATTTTAAATCTCTACATATCTGAATAATGCAAGAGATGCATAATTTATATATAACTAATTATCTAAGTTATAAATAACTGTATTAAATAATCTCTTTAAGAATTCTACTGATCTGAGATATTAAACAGTATTAGATACTTTATCTGAAACTGTAACTATTAGTCTTTCATTATTTTATGAAAGAACTGTAGAAAAGATCTACTAAAATCACTTAATATTTCTGATAAAATCTGATAAAATATAGTAATTAACTTCACTATTAATCTCTCTGAGAGTAAGAATTATAAAAATATTCTAATTATTATTAACTGATTAAGTAAAGATATTATATTAGAATCTTATAATAAGATTAATACTGAACAAGTTACTGAAGTCTTTCTACAGAGTCTATTTTACTGAATGTATAAATTACTGAAATCTATAGTATCAGATTAAAATTATTAATTCATAAGCACTCTCTGAATAAGAATCTATCAAGTTCTCAAGATTATACACTGTTTATTAACTACTTATCACTCTGAAATCAATAATATATCAGAATAAATAATTCAGATAGTGAAGAGTTATCTTTATAAGTTCTATAACTATTTATAAAATAACTGATATAATCTTCTTCTACATACTGAAGTTATTATCAATAACTGAGATACTATTTTAACAGATATAAGTCTGTTCTTTCTTATATACAGTTATCATCATAAAGTGTTAAATCTTCTAAAAATTATACAGTTTATACTGAATCTCTGCAGTTTAATTCAGATTACTGATAATACAGTAATAAAGCTCTGAGATATCTGTGACTGAGCAGAGATCTTCATAATAAATACTAAACAAGATTCAATAATGTACAGCAGCAGTATCCGACCGCTCCACCACGAACTCGCTCGATTTTTCGAATAAGAACCCGCCGATAGATCCATCGAAAAGCCCTCGATCATACGAGCATTCTGACCCCATCGCCGACCGCATACCCTGTGTGGTGGTGGAGTTATCCAGCCAAACGTGAACCGGACGTTGTTCGAAACTCCTGTGTGGGATTATCCCCCGTTCTCCCCTACCACACCACAACCCCGGGCCAGAGTGCCATACAAATTGTAAGGTGAAGTGACCTAGCCATATGCACCAATCTTCTCGATTTTGGAAGATCCCCGACCTGTAGTTGTGGAGATATCCGAGGAGCGACCTCCGCGAAAACCCTGTCCATCTTTGATGTTCCAAAACACCAACACCAAGTCTCACCCTCGTACCGCCCTTCCCAATCTGGCCCATCCCCGGCAGAAAAATACAAAAAGATACCTCGGCGATAATATC
>NW_003101641.1:128792-149977 GCF_000003855.2 Blastomyces gilchristii SLH14081 | reverse complement strand
AGTTCCTGCTCATATGAATATTCATGATAATGAATTGACTGATTCAGCTGTAAAAAAGAATGTAAAATTAAGCAGATCTATTCAAAAAATTGTGTCCTGATCTTTTATAAAGAGAAAAATAAAAGAATCTTGTTTAGATAAGTGAAATGAAAGCTGACAGAAACAAAAGAAGAGTATACATTATTCAAGATTTGAAACAAAACCCAAGTGGAAATCTTGTTTAATTAAATGTAAAAAGAAAATATTCTCATCTATAATACAGCTGAAACTAGGACATGGCTATTTCAAATCTTATATACAAAGATTTGATGATAGATTTGACTCAACAGAATGCTCATTCTGCAATACAAATGAGAATTCTAAGCATATTGTAATACACTGTGCATTATACAATAGTCTCAGCACCAGATTGAAAGAGAAGTATGATCTAAATTAATTAAATATGAGATTCTTATTCTCAACTGAGACAGGAATTAAATACTTAATAGACTTTCTATCAGAAACTCAAGCAGCTATAAGAAAATGGCTAAATTCAGAATTATCTGAATATGAAGAGGAGGAAATCAATCAGATATAGTCTGTTAAAACAGCTATACACTCTCTTTTAATAATTTGTTTTGTTATAGTCTCTCTTTACTTTATCTTTTTCTTTATCTTTTTCTTTCAATTTCTTTCTATACTATCTATTTAATGTGTCTATCTTTGAGACTGTGTTCTTTTTCTCTTTTCCTTTGTCATGATATTGTCAAATGATTTCAAAGTATCAAAAGATGTTAAAACACTGCAATTTGTAAACAGTTTTTGTATTCTAGGCTGGAATTTTCTGATTTTGCATATCTGAAATTGATGAATGTATAATAGTTAACTTTACAGACATAGGAAAAACCCTGAGAACTAAAAGTTCTCAGGTAGATGTTATAGTCTCTGACTGCATACATCTATAATTGAAGAATAATAATAATAATAATAATAATAACTAAACAAGATTAAGACAATTGAATCAATGTTCACTGAGATCTTATTCAATAATATAAGATAGAAGATCTGATATGATTGAATCTTAAGAATATACAGATTACACACTCATCTTATATATTGAATTATCATTATACTAAGTATAAAGTGATAGAAGTTCTAGACAGTTATAACTACTATCTTAACATATTATCAGAGATTTATAATATCTTTTATATAAGCTTACTCTGCTGTATCATCATTAATCTATTCTCTTCTCAACTGACTTTCAACTGACAGCTGTCAGAGATTATAGAAGAAGATAATAAACTTAAATAAGAGATTGAAGATAATCTCAATAAGAGATTCTACAGCTGCAGCTGATAATATTTTATGAAATGAGTTAACTATAATTATCTAACCTGAACTCTGAGCTCTGTATTATCTGAGACAGCAGCTCTTGACTAATGAAAACTATACACTTACAATTCTATATCACTTCTGAAAAGAAAGGATTAATGTGACAGACTGCATCTGATCAATCATATAGACTACTCTATTACACTTCACAGATTCTGCTGAAAGCTTCAATTCTCGGTCACTGATTCTTAGCTGAAAAACTTATGAAATTTCTATTCTTTCACTCTGAAGCTTCACTGTGTATGTGTATAAATACTCACTTCAATCACTGATTCCCGCACTTTCTCTCTCTTTCCTTCTTCAATGTTTTTCAAGTGTAAGAGGCCTACGCCGAATAGATCAGTATAATATTTATAGGTCTTATATAACAAAGGTGGAAAACATTAGAGATGGAAAGAAAGAGAAAGTACAGGAATCAGTGATCAGAGTGAGTATTTATACATGTGTGCAGTGAAGCTTCAAGGCGGAAGAATAGAAATTCCATGGGTTTTTCAGCTGAGAATTGGGGACTGAGGATCGGAGCTTTCGGCGGAATCTGTGGAGTGTAATGAAATAGTCTATATGATTGATCGGGCGCAGCCCGTCATATACTGTATATTCTCTATCAAGACTTTCTCTCTTCAGAGTCTTGATATTATAAAGAATATAAGTCTGTTTCTATATAATAATATAAAAATTATTATTGGGAGGTAGAGGAGAACCTGATTATTATCATCTAATAGAAGAAGATTTTGCCAATGATATTATTATAAAGGAGTTAATTCTAAAATTCAATAGAAATCTAGAATTGCGGTCCTCAACTTTCTAACGGAATCTATTGAATATGAGAGATATTAAAGTAGATTATATATCTCTACTATGCAGAGATCATGACTCAGTCAGATCTTAGATATACTGATTTATAGTATAATATGTTATTATCTGCTGATTATATATGAATACTGTTGCTGAGATATCTTTTTATATTTTTCTGTCAGAAATAAGCTAGATTGAAAGAAGCAGTATGAGAATGAGACTTAGTATTGATGTCTTGATACATCAAAGACAGATAAAGTTCTTACAGAGATTACACTTCAGATATATTTATTAATTATATACTTAATATTATTACTAAGATATCTTTTTGTATTTTTCTGCTCAGAATGAGTCAGATTGAGAAGAGGGATATGAGAGTGAGACTTAGTGTTGATGTTTTAAAACATTAAAGATAGACAGGGTTTTCACAGAGATTGCTTCTCAGATATCTTCACAATTATAGATTAAGAATCTTTCAAAATCAAGAAGATTGATGCATATGACTAGGTCTCTTCATCTTACAATTTGTATGGCAATTTGGCCTGGGATTGTAATGTGATAGGAATGAACAGGGGATAATTCCACACAGGAGTTTTGAACAATGTCTGGTTCATATTTGGCTAGATAACTCCACCACCACACGGGGTATGCAGTCGGCGATGTGGTTAAAATGCTTATATAATTGAGGGCTTTTCGATGAATCTATCAGCGGGTTCCTATTCGAAAAATTGAGCGAGTTTGTGATGAAGTGGTTGAAAATCTGTATAACAGTTTGAGCATCATTTTAGTGTCTGTACTGAACAGTTTGTTAGCAGTAAGTGAAATGTGTTGTAAAATATGACCAGGATTTGTTTTTCTAACAATTATCAGAATGTATTATTATGAATGATACATCTTCTTCATCTTCTTATATACTCTTCACTCTTTTCTTCTTAGCAGGTATCTAATTGTGTTTTCTGACATAATTCTGTATAAATGTAGATGCTGATATATTTATTTTTATTCATGTAGAATCTTCATGTATTCACAGATCTGTATCTGCTGATGATAGTGAATACCTTAATATTGAATTATTAATTAATAACTTAATAAATGTGATAATGAAGAAATTGTCTGTGTTATATATAACTGAGTCTCTCATGTCTCTCTCTGTCTCTTCTGCTGCTTCTTCTCAATCTTCTACACTTGTCTCTGTATTCTGTTCTCTCACTTCTGCTATCTCTGTTTCTGCTATTTTCACTTCTGCTACTTCTGTCTCTGCTACTTCTGTTACTGTTACTAGCTCTTCTCATTTCAAGATGATATTGTGTAGACTTAGTGAACTATGTTTCTCCGTGTGTATACTTCTGCTCTTTTTACTAATCTCTAGAACAATTTATTGTATAAAGACTATGTATAATATAACTATCTGAAGCTCAGTTATAGATGCTGATTATTACATTTATTTTAAATATTTATAATAAAGTAATTATTTATTCATACTGAAGAATTATTCTTCTTCTTAACAGTGTTAAGATTATAAGTCTTTTTCTTTTTCTTCTTCTCTTCTAATGCTGATTTTTCTAGATGAAATTGTTATGAGTTTTATTGTATATAAAGTTGTAATGTCTATGAATATCAAGGAACTTTTTACAACTGTAAAGTTTAATATTATGAGTATATCTGCTCTGATGAATTTCTTTGAAATAATACATTTGTATTAGTCTATTCTCTGATATTTATTGTCTGACTTTGTGATACAGATGAAGAATATCTGTGTTTTTAAAAATGAGAATATAGATGTTGTACTCTTTTACATGTGTGAGTGTGAGACTTATATATCTTGTCTGAAATATTGTTATGAGAATGAGCTGTTCATATACTGTGTTCTTCTTTCTGCATTTTCTCATATCTCTATCTCTTTTTCCGAGAAGCCTTGTATGTGTTGTAATTTTATGTATAATTCTAAGATCAGTAGATGTTTATTCAGTAACTGTTCTCATCACTGATTTTATGATTTTATATACTAATAATAATTCTTAGTTGCTTCAGTGCTAGAGATCATTGTAATCTCTGAAGATGACAATACTGCTGAGACTATTCTCTTCTACTCTCAAGCTTCTTCTGTTATTTTCTCTCTCAACATGTTCTCTGTGAGTAAGGTTGTATGCATATTAGATTGTAAGTGTTTGACTCTGAGTAACTTCTGCTGTTATTTATTCAGTTCTATGCTCTCTTCTTCTTCAGTTTCTTTCATCTTTACTCTCTCTACTCTGGCTTTTGATTCTGCGGATTCTGTGCTCTTCTTCAATTTTTCTACATATATGTGTACACATTTCTATATTGACATTTTAGTCAATCTTGTAATAAATGATATCAATGTTGTATACAGAGCAGTAGAGGAATCAGAGATATGTATAGTATTATTATCAGAGTGACTTATAACTCTTGAATTTCTTACAGATCTTGAGTTTTGAGATTTCCTTTATTTTTAGTGTTTTTTATGTGATGTGATGTTGAAAATAGATTAAATATGTGATGTATGAAAATGAATAAGATATATATGATAATATTTGTCTTTTTTATAGTTGATTCTTACAGTTGATAGTTAATTTATTATCTCTTAAGTTATTATCTTTTCTTTTCTTACACTTTTTCTTTATCTGCTAGTTACTACTCTTATATGACCTCTATATAATACAGTATTCAGTGACTAGGTTCAGCAGCTTTCATCTCTTATAATTCTATCTCATGTATTATACTATCTCTCTTTGCCTGCTCAGACTACTACAGTGAACAGCTCATTGAAACTAATCTCACTCAATCTCTGAGTATTCTCAGAGATTGAGATGACTTGATCTCACATGTCTGTAAATGTTTCGGATGTTTTATTCTCTGATATTTCTGTAATTAAACTGATATAAACAGTTAAATTTAACTCTGAATTTCTTTTTCCTCTGTGATCTGATTCATGTATAAGTCTGCTACTTTGAGATCACTCTTTACTGTATTATACTCACTGTCTGTGATGTGTTATTATATGACTGACTACAGTTTTATTACTTATTGAAGTGTGATATTTATCTAATTTCTTCATTGCTTCTCATTCTTTTCTTATAATTATAAAAAGATTGAAATAAGTGAGATTATCTGATTTATAAGTGTCTATGATTTCTCTTACTTTATAAGAGTTTTTAATTATAAGTCTCTTCTTTTTCAATATTAATAATAGTGCTGTGAATAACTATAATCTGCTCAGATCTTGCATCTTTATCTCTATAAGATGTGAATTATTTATTAAGTTATATAAGATCTGTCTCTCTGATTCCTTCAATGTGTATATTCTCAGAGAATATGATTTGAGTATTTTATAGAGCTCAAATTATCTAGATTGAAACTTCTCAGAACTCTCATTGTATACAAGAACTCATATTCTTATCTTGAGACTCAATTTCTTAATCAGTGAGTCTTGTATTCTTTTTGATTGAATTACTCAGTTCAGAAGTAACTTATTAGCTTTTATATATGCATAACTGATCTGTTTCAATCTCAATTCCATGTCTGTGACTACTGTGTTCATGACTGTTGTGTCTGCAACTGCTGTTTTCTCTCTCAGCTTTTTCAAAACATTCTCTGAAATGCGCAGATACAATTCATATAACAGATAAAATGATAAATACTTAAAGACTGCATACTGCTGAATTCATGTGATTAATAGCATCTGTCTGAGATATTCATCTCATAGTCTTGTAGACTTACTCACTAGATATTTTATTAGCATGATACTCAGAATTTCATTCAAGTGTTTCATCTTTCTATTTATCTGCAGATGATATGATATTATTCTATAATATCTTATCTATAACTAACTTATAAAATGCCTTACTACTTCTTCTACAAGGTTTGCACTGTTATCAGTTAGAATCTCACACAGTATTTCATAGTTGATATAGATCTTATTATATAGAAACTTCATTATTATCTTCTCTATTATCTCTGAAACTGCTTTTATAACTCATCAGTCAGTAGTGTAGTCAATAGCAGTGATTATTCAATGATTTTCATTTAATATTTACAGTAATATATCTATAAGATCTATCTCTCATTATTTGAATAATTATATTATACATTTTATCTGATATTATACTTTTTTATATTCTAACTCTTTCTTAGATTCTTTCATAATCTGATAATTCAGATACTTATAAGTATATATCTGAATGTTCTCAGTCATGCTTGATCAGTATACTCTTGATTTAAGTATACTCATGAGTTCAGAACTTTCTAAGTGACTGAATTTCTTATACATATAAGTTACTAAGTTGTGTCTAAATAAATGTTTCAGATAGAAAGCTTCTGCATATTCTAGATTATAATAAAATATAATATAATTTTTCAATTTTCTCAGCTTGAAGTTGAGAAGCATCTCTTCTACTACTTTTATAAGATGCTTATCTTCTGCTATCTTACTGTTCTTTAAGTGAGAGATTATTATATTCACTTATTCTGATTTCTTGCATTCTCTCAGTGTGTTTAATGTGAGCTTCTCTTATATCTAATTCACAGAATTCTTACTCATGAAATCAGGTCTGTGACTGATTGTATCAGATATTACAGTGTTTCATCTCATTTATTATTTAATATAAAGATTGTATGCTTAAAACTCTGAGATTCAATATACTAAGTATTTGAATGATTTTATTATTAATTGTAAATAGATGAGACTTTTCTAATTTATAATCACTGTTATTATATGTCTGTTGTTAATATATCTATCTTATAATATCAGTATGTGCTTAATTATCAGCAATTTCTTTTTATACACTGAGTAATTGAGTTCAGTATCTGATAGTTTTCTATTATTATATATCACTGAGTGCAGCTTGCTATTCTTACTTATCTGTAAAAGAGTGTCTCTGATAGCTTATTCAGATATGTCTGTTTTAATGTAGAAAGGTTTATTATAATCTGATTGAATAAGTACTGAGAATATTATTATATATTTTCTCAGAGTGAGAAAGATCTCTTCATACACAGTATTTCAGATAATTGAATAAAACTTCTTCTTTCACAGATTTGTATCTATTTTTCTTAATAGATCTGAGAGTGATATAGTTATTTATATGAAATCTTGATGAATCTGTAATAGTATAAGATTAACTTAAGAAACTGTTGTATATAATGTACATTTCTTAGCTGTAGTTAATTTGCTATGATATTCAATTTCTCTAAGATGTAATGTATACAGTTATGACTTACTACATATTCTATAAACTTCAACTCTTTCATTTGAAACACATACTTGATTGATTTAATATAGAGCTTATACTCTGTTAGAGTTATAAGCACTTCATTGAGATACTTCAGATATTTATTATATAAGTTTAAGAAGATTAGAATATTATCTAGATATATAAGATACAAGATTTTATTCTATTTATAAAGAATTGTATTTATCATTATTTAAAAGATAATGAGTGCATTTATCAGACTGAATAATATTATCAGAAATTCAAACTTCTCTCATTATATATTAAATGTAATTTACAGTACTGATAGTTTGTCTATACAGATCTGTCAGTATTCTGAGAGAAGATTAATCTTTAATAGATATTAAGTATTTCTGAGTGTATTCAACTGTTATTAAATTTATAACAGTGAATATTCATTCTTGATTGTAAGCTTGTTAAGTGCTTGATAATTAATACACATTCATTACTTCTCTTCTGCCAGCGTGGCCCAGTTGGTAAGACTGGTAACCAAGGCCGCACACATTAG
The DNA here is from genome assembly GCF_000003855.2 of Blastomyces gilchristii SLH14081. Lineage (NCBI taxonomy): Eukaryota > Fungi > Ascomycota > Eurotiomycetes > Onygenales > Ajellomycetaceae > Blastomyces > Blastomyces gilchristii. The sequence continues at coordinate 142,051 of NW_003101641.1, read as the reverse complement.
AGGTGCGTGGGTTCAAATCTCATCGCTGGCACCTGCCACTTCTTACCCATGAAAGCCCTCATGTAATAGGAGCTGAGCCTAATTAGTAAGGCTTGGTGCGGGCTAGAACTCCCTACTGCAAGCCAAGCCACTAGTTAAGCAAGATCCTGCGAACACTCACCAGGGCTGGTATGAGATGTCAATGTCTCACTATTCTACTGTGCACCTGTCAAGGTTCTAACAATGTAGAGCCAAGCCTAATGTAGTGATTATACACTACTTAAGTGAGTCTCTAACTAGGGCTGTCATCAGAGCCTAGCTCTCTCTCAAATACAGAGAATGATTTTGAAAACCATCTGACTAGCAGGTCTAGATACATATCTAGGCCCTAGACAGAGCACTCTGATAGACTAGAGTCTGTAAGCTCACTGCTAAGCCCTAATACTGGCAGGAAGAACTGCAGTCATCAAGCCTATGATTAGTCCCTAACATGAGGCAAGGCCATGATGACTGATTGATAGGCCTATGAGCAGCTAATGAGGCTGAGATCAGCAATCAGAAGCTTAGTGTGTACACCACCAAGTGAGCGGTGACAGCCACTAACTAACACCCCTGGAAATTAGTGGCTGGCCCGAGAGACGGACGCGGTGGTCGGTTAATTATAGGGGGTTAAATGTAATTAGCTTAAGGTGCATCCTGCGGTGGCTAGCGCCCGTAGAGAATACTGCTCATACTTCTATTAATAGAAGAGTGGAGAAAAAAATGCAAAAAGAGAAAAATCTTCAAATCTTCAGAAATAGAAGACTTATTCTCAAAGTCTCAAATCAGGACATATTGCAGAGAAATAAGCTAAACTCAAACCTCATTTTCAGAATTAGAAATGAAATTAATCAGCAGTTCTTTTCTCAGTTAATAACTGATATTAAAGTTCAAAAACCAGTTATAGCTTCAATTGAGTTATTCTTCTTTGAAAACTTCATCATTCTGATCACAATGCCTGAATTCAGTGCAGAATTTCTTATTCAGAATGAGAATCTCTGAAAGTCAGCAGTAGAATCTCTGTTAAATACAACAATTCTATCTGAGAGAGATGAAAAGTGAGATAAATTCATTCTTCATAATATTTCAGTTGAAATCTTTGACTGTGAGAAAGAAATGCTATTTCTTAAAAATGAATTGAAAGAATACAATTCTATTCAACTGAGAAAAGAGCCTGTATGACTTAATTCAATTAAGTTCAGATAGAGTAGAAGAAATGTCTCTATTCTAGTATATACAAAAACATTTAAATAATCAAGAATCTCTAAAGTAAGAGTAGCAGATTTGAAAATGAGAGTTCATGAATACAAAGACTCAAGAATGAATCTCAAAGCTCAAACACAGTGTTTAAACTGTCAAAGATATGAACACTTTACAATCTCTTATTTCAGAGACTCAAAATATGCATTCTATGCTAGAGATTATAAAACTAGTGAGTATAATTATAAAACATGCTTAAAAAGAGATGAAATATGTTAATATACTCTGCTTAAGTACTTCAATTGCAAAGAAAAACATGCATCTAGCTCAAAAGAATGTGTATTTACTTCAAGAACTCAGAAGAACTGAAGAAAAGATGAAGCTCAAAGTGAATCTAAAACTGAAGAGAAAAGTCAAGCTAGTAAATCTACAACTATAAGCTTAAAAAGAAGAAATTCTCAACTATCTAGATCTTCAAACTTCAACTCTTTAGCTAAGTGTAAATAGAATTTGAATTCTTAAACTTCTGTTAAGATTAGAGAATTGAGAAATGACTCTGATAATAAACTAGATATAATGCAAGCAGTTGAGATTTCTACTTTTCAAAATAGTTATAATCTACTATCTGATGATAGAAATTAGATTCTACTCTATCTCTACTCTCTCTTAGTATGAATATATAACAAAAAGAATAAAAAAAGTTTAAAAACTCTTCAAAAATCACATTTATTCAAAATAATGTGAATAGAAACTCAAATTATATTTATTCTTATCTTCAGATTGTATTTGAATAAAAAGTTGACTTTGTACTTCTTCAAGAATCAAACTTTGATACTGAGTAAAAGTATATCATTTCTTATTCAAGCTATTACTACTTTCTCTCTGAAAAATCTGAGATAAAATCAAGAGTAGTGATCTATGAGAGAAAAAGATCAAGATATTAATTTAATTTGAGATTTGATATCATATCTGACTCTGATATTCTAGTGAGTGATATTATAGATAAAGAGAATGAGTTTAATACTATTCAACTTATAAATATCTATAATGAAAAGTCATTGAAAGAAAACAACAATATCTGAATAATTGATAGAGGATTTTTGAATATAACTCTCTTAAAAAACTCTATAATTGCAGAAGACTTCAATGCACATTATCTCTGATAAAACTCAGAGTGTATAAGAGCAGTAAGAGCAGATAAACTGATTGAATGAACTTTTAAGTATTCAATAGATTTAGTTAACAAGTCTGATCAACAAACATTCTTTAGAAAAGATATGAAACAGAAATCTATTATAGATCTAACTTTCATATCACAAAATCTAATTGAAAAGAGACTTATAAACTGGTTTGTTAATTCAAATGAAACCTCAGAATCAGGTCATGAGATCATTCAATTTGATATTGAACTGAGTGAAAAACAAAGAAGTGAAAATCCTCTTCTCTTGAATTAGTATAACTTTGAAAGAGCTGATTGAAAAGCAGTTGAAGAAAGAGTAAAACAGCTGAAATCTGAAAGACAGAGTGAGCTTTATTGAAATCAAAGTCAAGATATCTCAAATGAAATACTTGAGAATAGAGCAAAGCTGATTACATCTATTCTTCTAACAAGTATTAAAGAAAATATTTCAAAGAAAAAGTCTTCTGAGTATTTCAAATCTTGATGAAATGAGAATATCACTTCTAAAAGAAAGTAACTAGTCACTGCTAAGAGAGAGTGAAAGAATAACTTAATATCTAATGAAGAGTTCAAAGCTATTCAAAATGAATATTTTTCAGATATTAAAAAAGTCAAAACAGATTGCTAGAACAAATTTCTTGAAGAAGTATAAGAAAAAGAGGTTTTTAAAGTCTTCAACTATACTAAAACAAGAAGTGTAGCAAAGCTTTCAATCTTAGAATATGAATTTCAGAATGAATTGTATACAGCAAACTCTTTTGAGGAAAAATATCAAGCTTTTATGAGAATTCTCTTTCAAAACTCATCACATTTAGAAGAGAAGAATATGTCATTTCATAAATCTATTGATGAAAATAACTGAGAATAACCTGAGCTTACAGGTGATGAACTAGAGTTAGTAATATTCTTAAGTTCAATTAAAACTGCTGCAGGGCCTGATTCAATTAATCATTAAATTATTCAAAACACATATTTCTACTTGAAGAATGAATATTTTAAGCTCTTTTTCAATCTCTTAAGAAATGATTATCATTCTGAATGCTGGAGAGAAGCTACTGAAGTAATCCTTGTAAAATCTAATAGAAAAGCTTCAGTTTCTAAGTTATATAGAGTAATATCTCTGTTAAACTATTTAAAAAAAGTTCTAGAAAAGATAATAGCTACTAGATTATCTTTTATAAGCTCTATTAGTAATTCTCTTCTATTTAATGAATAAATGAAAGATAGAAAACAATGTTCTGTAATTAACACTATTCTCTCAGTTCTTCATGATATTCAAGTAGCAAAGTATGAAGACCTGGTCTCAACTGCAGTTTTTATTGATATAAAAGATGCATTTAATCATGTTTCAAAGTCTAAGATGATTCAAACTTTGAAGATGTTAAAACTGTTACTTTCTCTAATAAAATGAGTTAATTATTTCATGTCTAAAAGAATTATATAACTATTCTTTGATGAAAGAAAACAAGATAAAACTGAGATAAAAATAGAAGTATTATAAGAATCTTCAATCTCATCTGTTTTATTTGCAATATACACTGCATATTTATTCAAGAATAGAGAGATGAAAATAGTGAGATCTCTAAGTTATGTAGATGATATTAGTCTTCTCTACAGTTCAAAGACAATCAAAGAGAATTTAGAAGTGATTGAGAAAGCAGTAAAGAAAATCTTTGTTAGAGCAGATATCAATCTAATTCAATTTAATATGAATAAAACTGAGTTAATTCACTTTTTTCTCAGATTTAATGAGAAAGAACTAAGTCTAACTCTTCTGAATAAAGAGATTAAACCCAGTTTGAATGTCAAATGACTAGAAGTATGATTAAACTCTAAGTTGAATTTTAAATATCATATTCAACAAAGAATCATCAAGGCAGAGAGACTACTGAATAGTATAATCAGACTATCAAATACTGAGAGAGGTTTATCTTTTCAGGCTATGAGACAGTTGTACATAGCCTGTATTATCTCAGTAGCTGATTATGAAGTTCAAGTTTAATAAAACAATCAAGATAACTTCACTGAACTGTTTCAAAGTCTATAAAACAGAGCTTTGAGAAGAATTCTGAGAGCATTCAAATCATCTTCTATTAAAGCAATGGAAATTGAAGTCTCAATTCCATCTCCTGCTATTCAATTTGAAAAGACCTGTATAAACTATGCTCTGAGAGTCATAAAGATGAGCTCAAATCATATAATCAGAGAAAGAGTCTCTTCTTCATTTTCATCAGTTAACTCAGGAAATGAACTGAATTGAAATAGATTTCTTGATTGAAATGAGAATAATGCTTTAAAGAAAATGCCCTCTCAACTGTATAGACTATGTTCACTTATTAAGAATCAATTTTCTTCATTAAATGTTGAGAAAATTAATCATGAGAAGATATCTCTCTGAAGAGAAAAGCTGAAATCTCTCATAGACTTACAAATAAGTGAACTATCTAAAGAGAGAGAATATGAACAGTATTTGAAGAAGATCTCTACAATCAATATAAAAGACTCTATTCTGATTTACTCAGATGACTCAAAAAATGAGAATTTGAATAGATTAAATGCAGGCATTGCTTATACTGAAGATAATATCAATTTTATCTCAGATTTCTGAAATCTAGGCTGTGAATGTGAAGTCTTTGATGCTGAACTATTTGTAATAGTGAAAGCTTTCAAACTCATTGAAATAAAATCTCATAAAAGAGGAAATAGTTTGAAAGAGGCATGAATATTCTCTGATAGTCAAGCTGCTTTAAAAAGACTTAGAAATAGTCAGATTTATAATGATCAAATGAATCTTGACCTGATTTTAAACTCTGTTTTGAAAATTCAAAAGAGAAGAATATCTAAACTGATAATTCACCTGCATTGGGTTCCTGCTCATATGAATATTCATGGCAATGAATTGGCTGATTCAGCTGCAAAAAAGGGTTCAGAATTAAGCAGATCTGTTCAAAAAACAGTGTCCTGATCTTTCATAAAGAGAAAGATAAAAGAATCTTATTTAAACAAGTGAAATGAAAGCTGACAGAAACAAAAGAAGAGTATACATTATTCAAGATTTGAGACAAAATCAAAGTGAAAATCTTGTTCAATTAAATGCAAAAAGAAAATGTTCTCATTCATAATTCAGCTAAAACTAGGACATGATTATTTCAAATTCTATATACAAAGATTTGATGATAGATTTGATTCAACAGAGTGCTCATTCTGTAATACAAATGAGAATCCTGAGTATATTGTAATGCATTGTGTATTATACAATAGTCTCAGAGTTAGATTAAAGAAGAAGTATGATTTAAATCAATTAAATATGAGGTTCTTATTCTCAACTGAGACAGAACTTAAATACTTAATAGACTTTCTATCAGAAACTCAAGCAGCTATAAGAAAATGGCTTAACTCAGAAGTATCTGAATATGAAGAGATGGAAATTGATTAGATATAGTCTGTTAAAACAGCTATACACTATCTTTTAATAATTTTATTTTTTTATAATCTTTCTTTACTGTACTTGTTTCTTTCTGTTCTTTTCTATCTATCTATTTAATGTGTCTATCTTTAGGACTATGTTCTCTTTTCCTTTGTCATAATGTTTTCAAATGGTTTCAAAGTATTAATAGGTGTTGAAATACTGCAATTTGTAAACAGTTTTTGTATTCTGGGCTGGAATTTTCTGATTTTGCATATCTGAAATTGATAAGTGTATAATAGTTGACTCTATAGATATAAGGAAAAACCCTGAGAACTAAAGGTTCTCAGGTAGATATCATAGTCTCTGACTGCATACATCTATAATTGAAGAATAATAATAATATAATAATTACTTCTCTTCTGTCTTTTTCATAAATAGAACTGAGAAATCTCATGTGCTTAATAAGAGTTATATAAGACTATGTTCTAGAAGGTCTGTGATCTGATACTTCTGTTTCTCAAGATATGTTTGTAACAGAGAGTATGCATTTTGATTGACTGATTTCATATCTCTTATATTAATCTCATATATGAATTCTCATTCTAGTGACAATTCTGATGAAAGATCTGTTTAAAAGATTTTTTCATACTTCTTCAGAAGTTTCTTTATATGCTTATTCTTCTGTATATTCTTTATCTTAGTTTTCTTCACTTTCAGATGCTGTATGATATACAGAATACTTTTGAATAAGGTCTTGTGAATTGTTCTCTTTACTTATTAATATGTAAGCAGATTTAACTCTTCTATATCAGAGACATGAAATGTTCTTCTCATATCAGTTAATAGAATTATATGAACTGTTTTCTTTCTATTAATTAATCATATATAATATGTATATCATTGAATCTGCAGATTGAATCTCTGAAATCAATTAAGTCTGAGAATAAGGTTGTATTTCATGTTCTTCAGCTCTCACACTCAAATTAGTAAGATTATTCTTCAAAGTATAAGAAAACTCTTACTCTTACAGATAATATTAAATATTAATTATCAGACAATCTTATATATGGAGAATTCTTCACTTAATAGACCTCTTTCAGTCTTCAGATTATAGAATTATTAATATATTATATAGAAGCTTCTGTATCTGTTAATACTTTTACAGTCATCTCTTAATTCTTACTCAAGTATTCTCTATACATTAATATTTTAGATCTTAAAATATTGAGATAAGTATCTGCTTCTTCATTCTTATCTGCATCTTATTCAGAAGTCTGCTTTCTCTTAATATTTATAGAATTCAGAGAATTATCTAATGTGAGTATCTCTTTAACTTTGAAGACTTTTCATAGAATATCAGTGAGTGTCTCTGAGCTTACTGATTCTGCTAGTTTTTTAACTCTCTTATTTCTCTTAACTATGTACACTGTGTGTAATCTTTTATATCATGATTTTAATATCTGCAGTTGAAGCAAGCTTGATACTTATAATATCAAGATTTTCACTTAGAGGATTTCTTTTTCAGAGAATTCAGTGCTTTAATAATGATATTCAAATCTAAATTCATTGTATTTAAGTGTATAACTTGTATTATAGAAGTCTGATTATGCTAAGATATACTTGATTACAGTATTTTCTATTACAGCTGACTTATCTATTTCTATATAAAGAGAATATTATATGCTTCTCTCACTGTATCTGATTATGAGATTAAGTATTTTCATTTCACTCTTAACTCAGATATAAGATTATGAATGAAGATCTATAAATAGAAAGATGTTAAAAGCTCTTTATTCAATATAAGATAGTGTAAGCTGAAGTATATAAAGTATAATATAAGATTATCTACTTATCTATACTCAGTGAAGTATTTATAATACTTATTTTATATATTCACTTTCTTAAACTTGTGTAAGATTCATTTGAAAACTTATTCCATATTTATAAGAATGAATACTGCTTCAGATCTATGAGATTTATCTTTTCACTCATTATTTATAATTACTTTGCTTTTTCATATAGAAATGTAACAGATTTTAACACTTATTAAAATTCTGTTAACTGTCTGTCTATGAGTTTATATTTAATCTAATAATATAATCACATCTAACTTAGTCAGCTGATTGCAGTATTATTTTTTTAGTTGTTATTAAAGCTTAATAGCTTTAGTAGATCATCTGACTTGATATATTTCATACTTAAATTCTCATCATATGTAGCAGTCTCAGATGATATGTATACTTCTGAAGAGATTATGAATAATCATGATAAAATCTTCAGATTCAGTGCAGTTATCTATCTATATAAGTGTTTAATCTTCTACTGCAGATCTATGACCTGGTTTTCCCTATTCTTATTGATAATGATAATTGTGTCAGTGAAGCTCTTCATAGTAAATACTTGATCTGTAGTGAATATCAATTGTTACTTAGCTTCTATCTCAGTCTGTCATTGTATATGCAAGGCCTTGATCTTGTTTAGAATTCTCATATATATATAAAGCTGCAATTTTGATTCAGTGATCTCAGCTGTTTTTCTTACAACTTTGAGTAAACTCTCTGAGAGATTCTGCATATCTTTCAGTTCAGATAGCAGAGAAGAGTGTTATTTTTATTAACTAGAGAAGATATTCATTTCAGTGATTTTTCATTGATTGTACAGTGTCTATTATTATATCATTATATAATTTCTATTATTATTATATAAGTCTAATAATGACTATCTCTCTTTTATTCTTCTGAGTAGATAGTGAACTTCTTTGAATCTGATTCATTACTCTCATTCTCTTTTTCTCACATCTCATCTGTTTGCATATGTGATATTTGCCTGAGTGTGAAGTTTTTTCTCAATAAGTAAAACAGCATCAATTGAATGCTCTTCTGCTCACTGCTTCTTCATATGCTATCTTTTTTTTGAGGTGTTTTAGAACCACACTGGCGTGATAACTATGAATTGCTTTGTAGGCAGAATTATCACACTCTGAAGAAGCCTGTGCTTCTCACTGGTTTTTAGACATGCTATCAGATGTGATTCAAAGGTTGTTTAAGTCAGTGTACAATTACAGGCGTACGCCGCCTTCTTATATATGTTATCTAAATTAATTAGTGGCCGCTAGGGCCTCTTTACATTCGTAAGCGTGTTCGGAAGCGGCCGCGTTATTATCCGGCGGTCGTACGTTCTTCCGAACTACATATATATCTGTTATTTCTGTCTCTGTCATCTATGCAATACTTACAGTTGTAGTGAGTAAGAACTGAAATGTCTGTTAAGTTGACTTCATTACAGTGTTTCTAAACACAGATCTCTCACTCAATGAGTAACTCTATATGAGATAGCTGATCAGTTTTAGTAATAATACTGACTATATCTGTTTACTTCTACAATCTGTCTATAGCTTAAAACAGGCATTCTATCTGTGATTCAATCTTTTTATGAATTATCTAAAAGATATTAATTTTAAGTTCTTTTATTATAATAAGAGTCTCTAATTTAAAAGAGATTCTCAAATCTATCTCACTTTATATATTAATAATATTAAACTTATAAGCTCAGATGTGAATACTCTTGAACAGATATTTATATAAATTAGTGATTAATTCACTGTAAAGAATCTGAGTCTCATAAATCACTACTTAAGTATGAAAATTGAAAAGAATAAAAGTGATATTAAGCTCTCACAATTCATCTATATTAAATCAATATTAAATAAGTATGAAATGACAGACTTCAAAGCTGTAATAACTCTTATGAAATCTGTATTTAATTCACAATTCAATCTTAAACTCTTTGATAAGTTTAAATATTAGCAGACTGTTAAATCTCTTCAATATATTATCATTTATACTCATCTTAATATTTTCTTTGTAACTCCAAAGATTGCATGCTGATTAAGCAAGTTAATACAAGCTTGCTAAGCTGCAGTTCAAAGGCTCTTTCATTATATTCACAGTACTATAAACTGCTTCATTCAATATGCTACTGATATAAAAGATTTTAATTTTAAAGTCTACACTAAATTCTGATTAAGCAGGTGATACTGATGACTGTAAATTTATATTTAGTCTTCTCATTCATCTAGCTAACAGCTTAATTGTGTGAAAATCAGCTAAACAGACAATTGTAGGTCTAAGTATTACAGAAGCTGAGTATATATTTATCAGTGAGAGCTTAAAAACTATAAACTGACTGTGTGAACTACTAATTGAACTTGAATTTCTACTTTCTAACTTCACTGTCTCTCTATATATTGATAACAATGATATGATTATTATAGTAAACAGTGACAAGATCATTTGTAATGTATATTATATTAATATAAAACATTATTATATCTGTGATACTGCTGTATTAAGCATTGTCAAGATTGAACAGATGAATACTACTTACATAATCACAGATACTCTTATGAAGATGTCAATCTTCAAAGTTCATAAAAATACTCTGATTAATATGAGAATTCAAGTACTTATAGCCTGTAAAGCTCTGTGAGTATTCTGATATATATAAGGTCTAATCAGAATAATATCTCTATGCTAATTTTTTTTAATTCTTCAATTCTTGTTAGTCTTTCACAAAATCTTTGACAGAAGATACTACTATTTTTATATATAATATTCTTTCTCTAGTCATAGAACTGCTCTGCTGAGTTGTAAATATCTACTCAGTGAAGCTGTAATTAAAAAAGATGTTGAATTTTCTTTACAGACTGACTGCTTCTGTATAAGCAAGGTGATCACTGATCACTCAGTGAACACTCATCACAGATTACTCAGTAAACACTTATCATATATAAAAGACTATACAATAGCTAGATCTCAATAATATAACTCACTACTCTACAAATCATCTTCATTAAGATAAATTTAATTAATAAGAAAGAAAAAATTAATAGAAGAAAGAAATTTATTATAAAATTAAAATAATGCTTAAAATATATTAAATTATCTACAATCTTGTATTTCTAATTGATATTTCAAAGATAAAATAACTTAATTATATTTTTATAATATTGACAGAATTATAACACTCAGTTAATTTTAATAAATACTGTTAAAATCTTAACTAGACTGACCGTGTGATCATATCTGAGACCAGGACCAGATTTTTTGATAGTCTTATTATCAATTCGACTGATCTCATTACACGGTTTTAACATTAGATAGTAGTCTCAGACTGTCTCAGTGAGACTTACTATCTACTCTTATCACATTTTCCAAATGAAATCATGATTTTCACTTCTCAATTTAAATTATTTTTATTGCTTTAAATGACTTTAAATCTCATTTGAGTGTTATCAAAAAGCGTTACTTTTTAAAAAATTAAAAATAGTCTAAAAAAAACCTTAAAATGTCTAAAAATAGTAACTTTATGTCAAGAATAGAACTAAATGAGATTAAATAAGATCACTTTCTCATTTTTTTAAAGTTATGATTCCATTTTAAGATCTGATATATAGTCACTTTGCATGTTTTTTTAATGACTAGTCTCAGCGGGATTTAAACCAAGAAATGTATGAGATCAGATCAAATGAGACTAAATATGAAATTCATAATCCCAGCGGCCAGTCTAATCTCAACAATAAAATTATGAAGAATTTGAGATAGATAAGAGAAATCCTAATCTATCAATTAATTGATATGAAAAAGAAGCTGTTTTTCTTACATATCTATAAGATTTTTACAGTAAGTAAAGCTTGTTTTTTTTCTTAATAATTGAATATTTTTATAACACTGTGATAATGTATATTAACTAATTTCATATTTTTTAACAGTCTCAGTTTAATTAAAAATCAATTGTATATTTAAATCATTAATTGTCACTAGACTGACTGACAGAATTATAAATTTCATGTTTAATTTCATTTAGTCTGATCTCACACATTTCTTGATGTGAATCTTGCTGAGATTAATTATTAAAAAAATAAGCAAAGTAACTATTTATCAGATCTCAAAATAAAGCTATAACTTAGAAAAAATAAGAAAGTGATCTTATTTAATTTCATTTAATCTTATTCTTGATATAAAGTTACTATTTTAAGACATTTTAAAGTTTTTTTTAGACTATTTTTAATTTTTGAAAAAGTAACAATTTTTGATAATACTTAAATGAGATTTAAAGTCATTTAAAGCAATAAAATGAATTTAAATTAAGAAGTGAAAATCATGATCTTATTTTAAAAATGTAATAAGAGTAGATAGTAAGTCTTACTAAAATAGTATAAGACTACTATCTAATCTTAATACTGTGTAATGAGATTAATTAAATTGATACTGAGACTATTAAATATTCTGATTCTGATCTTAGACACAGTTACACAGTCAGTCTAATTATCACTTATATAACGGCTTCATAATGCATGATATAAGTGTTTAAAACTAAATGCAAAATTGAAAATTGAGTGAGTATTAAGTGTAAGCAGGCGTTGAGTGATTGATTACGTTACCTTAGTCACGTGTTATTCAACCTATTTAGTAACGTGATTAATCACTCAACACCTGCTTATTAACACCCGCTCAATCTTCATTTTTTTATTCATTTTCAAATACTTGTAACATGTACTATAAAGCAGTTCTATAAGCAGTAATTGATAATTTAAACATACAATTGATTTCTAATTACACTGAGACTGTTAAAAAAATATAGAATTAGTTAATATACATTATTACAGTATTATAAAAATATTCAAATATGAAAAAAAGAAACAAGCTTTATTCACTGTAAAAATTTCACAGATTTGTGAGAAAAACAGCTTTTTTTTATATCAGTTAATTAATAGATTACAGTTTCTCTTGTATATCTCAAATTCTTTATAATTTTATTATTGAGATTTTAAAAGTATTTATTAAAATTAACTGAGTATTATAATTCTGTCAGTATTATAAAATTATAATTAAGTTATTTTATCTTTGAAATATCAATTAAAAATACAAAATCGTAGACAACTTTATATATTTCAAGTATTATTTTAATTTTATAATAATTTTCTTTTTTCTACTGATATTTTTCTTTTTATTAATTAATGTATAATTACAGATAAAAATTATTTAATATAATATTAAATTTATAAATATTTATAATTTTAAAAAAAAAGAATTTTTATTAAAACTCATTTACACTTATAAATATATTATATTGAATATTTCACTCAAGTTAGACTGTATAATAAATATAAGTTAAAATAACAGTTGAGAATTTATAATATTACTTATTTTAATTTATACAGATAAAACTTCACTCACATCTACTTTTATATATTAAGAGAAATTGAGAGATATATAAAATACTTGATTGAAGAATTTTAATAGTGAAAAGAATCAGATTTATTTTATTATTTCAGAAAATAAATAAATAAGAATAAATATAAATTAATATAATTAAAGAAGATTTTTGAACATTTTATAAAAATAAAAACAGAGTATGAATAATAGACTTTTCATATTAAATAATTACTTC